>NC_143549.1:121481847-121637608 GCF_054136105.1 Typopeltis vanoorti
AATTTCCGAAACAAACCCCCTTCCTTTAACAGCAGATGAATGCATGTAGAAGGAGACAGAAAACAACATCCA
Source organism: Typopeltis vanoorti (assembly GCF_054136105.1). Taxonomy (NCBI): domain Eukaryota; kingdom Metazoa; phylum Arthropoda; class Arachnida; order Uropygi; family Thelyphonidae; genus Typopeltis; species Typopeltis vanoorti. Next base: position 121,481,920 of record NC_143549.1, read on the forward strand.
GAAAAGGTATGTCTAAAATTTCCTCCTGTATTATTCTTCATATATTAGTTTTATAACACTTCAGTAATGCCCTAAGATTTGGGTAAAGAGCCAATGACCTTGTAAAAAAGGGGCACTCTAAAAGGAAAGTAGGCTATATTAGCCATTAAAATAATAGTAATGTCCGCGCGGTTAGCCAAGTGGCTATGTGCTTCGCAACCATATGCCTGGGAAAGGACTGTCCTGGGTTCGATTCCCGTCACCAACGTAAGGAACTTAAGGATCTTTCTCAGAGATAGCCAAGTTAGCCGGCTTTGGGCGTGGACAGCAGGGTTTTTTTCGTCCAGTTTATTTGCGGTTTTTCATCCCGCAAGCAGGCAAACCGCCCCTTGAACACACACAGCTACAGACATAGGACATACCGGCAGGCATAGGGCTAGCCACCTTATCCTGGTACAGGTACGGCTTAGAAGGTCTAAAAATAACAGGCCACTATGCCTAATACCTGAAGGGAAGAAGAAGAAGAAATAGCCATTATAAAGATTCTTCCCAATTTTGAAATCCCAAAAGCGGGATTTCAAAATTTTTCACAAAAAATGAAATAAAACAAAATATAATTCCAACCATTTTCTTAGAATGTATAAATTTATATTGCGATATTTGGTGAGAGTGTTTACGTGGAAGCGAATTACTTTTTTTTTTTTTTTTTTTTTGATTCCGTGAAGTATGAAAGCGCAAGGTTGCTTCTATGTCGCATATTGCTAAGCCTAATATTGGAAAGAATGATTTAACCAAAGAGATATTTTAAGACTACTAAACTATGTAACGTTATGTAATATAATGTGATGAGGCATAAAACAGTAAGAGTTGATTCTTTGCGATGTTGTTATAACAAACGTAACATTTTTCTTTTAATTCCTTCATTCGGAAACTCATAAACACGGGGAGCACTCTCCGAAACTACAAAAAAAAAAAAAAAAAAAGAAAAGAAATCGTCCGTTAAGAATCTTCGCTTTCTGAATTCTTTGTTGAAGCGTTTGACGAAGCCGGCAATCCAAATAACTCATAGCCGAACGACGAAAGTGTGTCGTCGATTCTTGATTGATTTCGCCTTCAGCAAGGCGTTTCTGCTAGAATATAAAGTAATGCTTTGCAGGAATCTCAAGCTCGATAATCGTTTTAGATCTTTTGAGGTCATTCGGTCAAGAACATTTGATTTCATCGAAATGTTTTCAACCTGAAGGCTTCCTTTCATTATCCTTGAATCGCGCTTGATTTTGGTCACTGAACCCTTAGCCTACAAACTGCAAACCTAAGCGATAATATTCTACTTTCTCATACTCATGTTATTCCCTCCCATATTAACTTATTACTGATCATTTAATGATCTGGGGGCCTCTCGCACTAACTGGGATAGTTGTGATCGGATTCTTCCATCACTGCACAATATGCGATGCACTGCCATACCATAAGGGTTTATATGTTTCGTTTTTTTTGTCAATAATACCGTTGTTCATTGTATAATTCAAACTATTGATACCTAGGGTTAGTGTTCCTCCGTCCGATTTTCTGATCCAGAACTTGAAACTGATCGAGAAAAAAGTAATCGAGAGTTAATGACTTTATCACACCAGACCTCTTGTTGGTAGAAGGCTGAAATAATAATAATAATAATAATAATAATAATAATAATAATAATAATAATAATAATAATAATAACAATGATAATAAATTTAGAGACAATTTCAGTGATATTGAACACTTGGTTTCATCTTTTTAGTCAATGATTTTTATCCTATTTTAATATTATGATTTTTTCGCAGTCCTAAGTTCCTTCTGACTTTCGAGCCATCTTTAAGAGATGTCGTATTTTTATCTCCAAGACTTACTGTTTTCCAGACCATCCCATTCATCCTACTACTTTTAAAAATACATAAATCATAAACAGATAACGTTTTAAGTTAACATTTATTTAGATACATTTATTTATATTTTTGAAACTGTGGTAGGGTTGCTTTCCTCCCGTACTACCATATTTTGAAATTATAACATAAATGAATAAACAGTTCTGTTTATGTAGCATAGTTTTAAAATAATGCCGAGATAAAAAAAAAATAATAATAAGATATTTTATTTCTAAACTGAAAAAAAATGAATATCTTGTAAGAAAACGTTTTGAAATGTTTATGACGTCACATCTCTGGAAACCGCACAATGATGCAGTTTATCAATCGCCCTGTATCTAAAGATTTTAATAAAATCTTTTAAAAATTCTTTAAAAAAATCATAAGAGAAAAACGATTAGTAAATATTTATAAAAACAAGCAAAGTTAGAGACAAAAATTTTAAGGAAAATTTCTATTTGTTAAACATTACGTAACATTTACTTCTTTTTAGCAAGTTTTTTTTATCCTTATCATATGTCCTTGGTTAGAGAAAAGTTGGGTTCGAATCCGTTTCAAGGATTTTCAACTGAAGGTAAATTATTCAGTCTCATATTTCGATGTCACCTTTTTCCTGCAGCACATAAAAAAAAAGGATTATATTTCTATAATCGTTATTCGTCACCAGTCTGACATATTACATTATTATCCACACTACTTTTGAAAAAGAAGTTAAAAATTTAAAATTTCAACTTCTATATTTCCCCTTTTTATTAGTTGAAAAACAGGTTTTACGATATATTTTCAATATTTTTCGCAAGCACGTTATTAAATACTGTTTTATTACACTTAATTGTAGTCTGTTTCATTGCGCTGTTAGTAACCAGTTTGTGCTATTAAAACAAAACCTGCCTACGTGATTCATTATTATAAAAACAAGTTTCTTGTTGCACTGGTTTCTTTTTACTGGTTACTGTTTGATGCTATTTCATGATCTTTCCTTGATAATGTGCATATAGGAAACATTATTTAAAAAATGACATCATGTTATCTCCTTGCAAGTCTAGACATACGATACAATCATGCTACGATAAAACTATCTTGTAAACTGTAACGAATGGCAATTATAAAAAGAAGGACATGTCATAACTTGTCATAATTGTACAAAGAATTCATTATTTTGTTTACAAGTAATGTTCGTATGTAGGACGAATTAAAAAAAAAAAGACGTTATTTTTGCAAATGAAGTTTTTCGTTGTAGTTCATGATTTCCCTTTGCGGAGAAGGTTTTTTTTTCTTTCTTAAGGAAGTTCGTTCAAATATTTAACCGTCGTTGCTTATCACAATATAGAAAGACTATATAGACTGCAATATACGTGGGATGCATTCGCATCTACAGACAATCTGGTCTTTCGAACACACCGACATGCAGACGTCTCTTGATTAAGTTAACTTCCCTTAGGATCGAACAAGGCATCGGAAGGATACACAAGTTACAATCGCATTGCGTTTCTTCAGGAAAAAAAATTCAGATGTTTTTTATTAGTTAATAAACTACCGATTAAACTGACTTCTGATCCTTTTCCGTTGCAACAGAAAACTTCAAAATTTTACTAACCGCCAAATGAAGTTAGTAATAAAACTGTACAAAGAAAGTAAACTCAGCGACAGTTTAATGAGAGAATTCAGCTTAATTAACAAAATATGACTTTAACATGGAGTCAATCATTATTAGGGGAACAAAATTATGTTATTGTTATGTTAACTGGTACGTTGACTTCCACAATCAATCTAAGAATCCGTGAAATGTAAAGAGCTCAGGCCAAACAATTTTTGTTTTATTGTTTTCTTTTTTATTTTCAAAAGAAAGAGGAGGTTTAAATAAATTTAAAGAAACGAGTACATTAGTCCGCGATCTTTCCAAATGCTCTTCTGTATGTCCCGATTTCCAGATCTTAAAATATGATCACCTGAATCCTGATCTTAATTGCAGTTCGCAGGCATTTAAAACAATGTTTAGCACGTTGTTTTAGCAGACCATCTGCTTAAAGAGTAAACAAATATGACTTCTGCGAACGTCAATTAGTAGGACTCTTGTAATTAAATACGTTGGGATAAAAATGTCACTTTCATTGCAGAATTCGGAAACTTTTCTGCTATAAATTGGACTGAAATTATGAAAACAGACCCATACTATAGTTATAATTAAGATAAAAATGTAATTAAAATTAAGATTATGTATTCAGTTTATCTAATTTTTCTTCGTTCTGCAATATGTATTTAGAAAATCTGTACAAGAAGACGACATAAACCTTTCTGGGCTTTTTTTTTCGCAATTTTAAGTTAGTTGGTTTCAGAAAAGGAGGCAAAGTTCTTGCACCGACAAAATATGCCTACTTGCAGAGATATACATAAGAGAATATCCATGCAGGCAATGAAGAAATGCCACGACGATTCAGCGGTCAGCGAACAAGTTTTTGAGTAATAGTAGTTCGAAAATAGTTTGAGAAACACGAAACTGTTTTTCAAACTCCCTTTGGTCTCCAATAAGCAGAGTGATGGTCTTCATACACCGGACAATGAAGATTATCTAAAAATGGCTTAAGATCTCAAGGGAATAGATTCCATCCGACATCTTCTTAATTATGACTGAAAAAAAAAAAACTTCAATATTTAAATAAGAAGCATAAATCAAGAAAGTTACGTGAAACATGATTTGCATTGTATAAACAAATTAAACCAGTTTGTAGGAATTATTTCCTGGGCAGCATTTATCTTCTTGTAGCTGCAAAGTTGACCACGGATCAAGGACTTTCAGAATAGAACAAGTGGAAAGTCACCGCTTATTGCTGTTATAAGAATGCTTAACTGTCATGACAACAAAGTTCTTAAGATGAATACGTGATCTCTTCTTGTGATTCTCGAACACATGAACTGTATGTTGCCACTGATCCTGTTTAAACCACTCTTGCTTCTATTTCATCGACTCCGATGATGAACACTTCCAAACACACTGCGGGATACGAATGAGTACTGCTAGTCAAGCAAGATCATCTCTTCTTCAGCTATTTGACCTTTCAGATGCCGCTTTTGAACTTCTTCAGATCTCTTCTTTAATATCATCTTCCAGTAAAAGAGAGAAAAAGAAAGTTTCAATCCACTGGATTATTCTTTCTCAACAACTCGTTCGCTGAAGGATTGCCCTGGCATTTCTCAATTCCTGGTCACGACAAATTTCAACTTGTTCACAAATCTTTTATCACTAAATGTCCTTGCTTCTTAAATCGGATAAATTAAAAAAAAAAAACTCTCGTCATTCAAGGTGAATTACACTCAAATTCAATGTTTCTGATTTCTCGATTTTCTGATCCAAATGGGGTGCTACGATATTTTTCTCCACTAAAATTCTCCAAGCCAATACTTGATTCTTATTATTGAGTTATTAAAGAAGATTCGAATGTGCTGTAGATTTGAACTCTATGAATACCACGCATTACTGAAATTTTATATTTACACAGAAAGAAAAAAGGTGGTATTCATGACGTTGCCACCCTAGATAGATATAATTGTCCTGGTGAAAAAAAAATGCGTGGTGCATTCATGAGTCAAAACTAACTGGCTATATAATTATTTTATATAATTTTTTTAGTTTAATATCTCCCTAAAACACTTCGCGTTTCTTCCAGAAACAAACGCGAAGTGTTTTAGGGAGATATTTTAAATTTATGTTTAAATTAAAAACGGTATTCCATTTTATTAACTTTTGTTTAACGTTGATTTTTGTAAATACTTTAAAAATCATTAATCTTTATTTATTCTGAAATTATTTATTTATTTATTTATTTTTATTTATTTTTGACTGGTATCAGAATCTATTAATTTGACCAATATTCCTCTGTGTCTATCCGCGTGAGTTCAACCAACCGTTAAGCAGCAAAGCAATAGAAAACATTTCTCACAAGCACATTTCATGAAGAGGTAAAAATATATATTTTGGTACGTGTGAAGTTTTCTTCGCTCCATTTTACAATGCCTTTATCTCTCGGTGATGTGTCTGTCGACACTGAGCCACGTCACAATTACTATAAAATTGCATTTTATAAATGAGAGCAGTCTTCGTTAATTTTCCAATGTTCCCACTCGAATAAAAAGGACTGCACAGCGGGTGTTTATTTTCGATTCACTAACGTCGCTGTGGAGAGAAAATACGTCACCTACGTTGAGAAGAAAGTTCAAAGCCGCTTCTTATAATTAAACTGTTTTTTTCTCTCTCTTTTAATCCTTTTCTTAGATGACCTACATAATTACGACTGGCTGTACAGGCGGTGCATTCTGTCTTTATGAAAGCCCCACACAGAAGACAAAGAGAGAGAGAGAGAGAGAGAGTGAGAGAGAGAGAGAGAGAGAAGTAAACTGAGAAATAAAAAAAGAAAGGCAAGTTAATTACGATACACGCAAAGAATTTATAAAACATCAAAATGCACACACGAAAAATGTTTATGAAAATATTAAAGATCTTAAGACTGTTTGCAGTCAAGAACTACAACCACAAAGCAGATTTTTTTTTTTTACCTCTTTGGGAACGACTCGAATTACAAGAATCTATTGAGGCCGTGAGCGTCTCTCGTGCTTTTAAATTTGCAGATAGCGTCATTCAGAAACAGAAAACCAAAGCACTCATCTATTCCTGAAAAGCTTATCCTAGCAGCGAGTAAGAAAAGATATGAGTGCAGTGTAAACACTGGACACGTACGGCCGACTCCTTATGTAAACTTCCCTCGTTTAGAAGCGTTCGCTTTCAGTTATTTCTTTCGGCCATTTCCATCTGTCAAAAGGGTTTAAGATCCGAACGACTCCATGTTTACCTGACCCCATTTGTCATCTTGTTTCTCTCTTCCTCGTTCACCTCTTCTTCTTCCTAGTCGAGAGGGAGGGAGGGAGGGGATGGAGGGAAGTCTTTGTTCTCTCAAGCAGTTCGATTACCGTCTTTTAACGATATATCTAGGACAGCAATGAAGGAAATGACTGTGATGAGTTACTCTTTATTGCTAGGCAACGGTTTCTCCGAGTCTGTATTTACATGCTTGTTTCAGCACGAGCGTGTGTGTGTGTGTGTGTGTGTGTGTGTGTGTGTGTGTGTGTGTGTGTGTGTGTGTGTGTGTGTGTGTGTGTGTGTGTGTGTGTGTGTGTGTGTGTGTGTGTGTGTGCTGATCCTCAGAACAAAGAAAGATTCACCTCCATTCTGCCGATTCGTGTGGGGCAGCGGGAGGTTTAGTATACGTGAGAAAGAAACAATCATTGTCAGATGTCGCTTTCGAAGAAAGAAGGATCTTGGGAATAACAACGCTTCAGGAGAAGTGGAGCGCGCGAAAGAATGTGAGAATGTGTTGAGGATGTTGGAGGAGTATTTAAAGAAATAGCATATGTTCCTGAACAGGAGAGAGAGAGAGAGAGAGAGAGAGAGAGAGAGAGAGAGAGAGAGAGAGAGAGAGATGGAAGAATCGTCCAATATCCCACGCAATATACTGCAACAACATTACTTACTGAAATAGTTCATACAAATTATAAGAGAAATCCAAATGATAAACATTTGTTGCATTTTGAATATGTCAACTGCATCGGTACAGAAAGCATTTCTTATTACTTTCCATTTGCTGCTGATTGTACCTCCACCATGCTCAGATAAAGACTAAGTAAACGGTAATGTTGTTCCCCACTGGTGTGTATAAGGTACACAGCAATGGGGGGGGGGGGAAGGACAACAAACACATTGATGCACATTGATGTGCGACCATATGCCAAGGTTTGACATGAAGAAAATTGGACTCTGGAGCAATCAAACAAGTAATTGATTGTATTTCAATGTTCTTCCTTCCGGATGGGATTTCACATGGCAACAACATTCGTTTTTGTACTTGCTTTACCCATGACAAACTTAACACACAAACAATTTCTTTGTTTCTAACGTACTCATTATGTTGTTGTGGAACAATGATGTTGCGCACATATTGTTAGCACAATTCGTAACCAACCAACTGGAATTGTCAGCAACGGAACCTAACAATATTTGACAAAATTTTATACTGTTCGTCTATTATTTTATATATATAAAATATATTGGGCTGTGTTATCTTTTAGATAAACATGGGTAGATATTTATTTGAACTGTTCAGTATTCAAATGACTCGATGTACCTGCAACCATCAACAATTATTTATTATCGTCCATTTTACTGGGAGAAGATCGCAGCTCACAGTTTCATACAAAAATGCATCAGGGTTAAATGTTTGATGCACATCTATTCTTTTTCTTTTTCTTTCTTTCGATAATGTAGATGTTTTCAAGTCTAGAAAAAAAAATTAACATTTTCGGTAAACTTTCAATTTATGTTGCATACTTTTTGTGGAATTCACTTACGTGAGTTCTCCTAAAAAGTTCTAAGAAAAAAATATTATTGTGAACTAAAATATTGCTAATTAGTAAATATAAAGGGAAGTGGTTTCTTCATTTTCTCCCTTAAATTCGTGGTATTAAAACAATAACAAATTATTAGGCTAAAATTATTCACCTGAATCCACCTACACAAATATCACTTAACTAATTTATTTCGTCGACGAAGAAACTGTTGTTTATTTTCTTAAAACAGTAAATAAACAAAATTACTTGCAGAGAAGGATTATGTACACTGATTGATTTAAAATCTTTCTTTAAAGTCTCTCGCCTACACCGCTCTATGTCAATGACCTTCTCCAGCTGATTTCAAATCTAATCCACGGTTGGAAGAAGTACGCTGCATCTTCCCCCCCCCCACTTATTTGACAGATTTTCTTCTACAGAAATCAATAAAACTTCCAGGGTGTCATCTTCTTGAATCGCAAATTTTGAATTTCATCTTCAAATCACTTTGAGATGAGGTTCCGATAACCTTGATAATCTCATTGCTTTAATTTCTCAATCAAGCTTCAATTCGTAATACAGAATTCTTATATTTTAATCATACTTTAAAGCGCATCTAAACCTCTAGAGAAGATGAAATTTCTCTTACTGGGATTACTTTAGCCTCCAGTCTCTCTCTCTCTCTCTCTCTCTCTCTCTCTCTCTCTCTCTCACACACACACACACACACACACACACACACACACACACACACACACACACACACACACACACACACACACACACACACACACACACACACACACACACACACACACACACACTTGCCGCAAATAGATTTTACAAATATTTCTTCCTCAGCATCTAACTGTTTTTCTTTCGCTCAAGTTATTTCTTTAACTCTGAACAGCTCTTGACTTTATACAAATCCCCATCCGCATTCAATTTTGTTGTCATTTCTGAAGTGGTTTTCCTAAGAACTAGTTAGAATACTTGACTTGGAACAGAAGAGAGCAATTAGATTCATTAATGAACCAACTTTAGCCATTTATTTGATTCAGACGTTCAGTTTCTGCAGCTTGCATGCTGTTTAGATATTTTAATGGTCACTATTCATCATACTTCCTCCGCCCTACCTTTTAAATTTGTTAAAACACACGTAGCAGCTTCAACACTCCATCATAAGTGGATTGCAAACGCCGAGGGGAACAACTTTTTGTTCCTGTTCATTCATTTCTTCAGCTGTCGTGTTTTTGTAACAGTCTTCCCGTTTATGTCTTTTCTAAAAAGGGCAATCTTCAGATCCAATATTAATAACTTGTTCTTTTTTCTCAACTTTATGCCAATCGAAAGTGCTACCGTTACCATACATTAAACGGTTTAGCATGCATGGGATTACCATAAAAATTAGTACGTACTTTAATACTGCTTCAAAATAAATCTACAGAAATTATGAATCGTAAAAATAAAAGTAAAAAAAAATTATCATGTTTTGAAAATGAAATCGATGGACTTATTATTATTCCTGACAAGGAGTCCGAAGACTCATCGTGGGAGGACACCTACAACTGTCTCAACCACTACACCGCACCTCTACTACGAATCATCTCCATCAACGCCATCTACCGCCCACCTCCACAACTAGTATTTTTTGTCTGTAAATTGCGTGTGTTCTGAAGGGCCGATTTGTCTGTATGCGGGATGAAAAACCCGAGTTTCCGGCAGAAAAAACCCTGCTACTTCCGTATGACATCGACTAACTCACCTTCGATTGAAAATCGTCCAGATAAAGATTCCTCCCGTCGCGACGAGAATCGAACGTAGGCCTATTCCAATCGAAAGACGCAATGTACCGTCGTTCTTCCAATTGTGCTACGGAGGCGCTTATTAACCCAGCTTACCTGATGTAACATTTCATTTTTAGTTTTTTAGTTTTTTTTTTTTTTGTAATGTTTCTTACATCGAATTTTGAGATTAGTAGGTCAAGGGTCACCTAAGGTCTATTTCATGGCCTCTGATCTCTGACTTTTATTGATGTACCACAGACTATTTCTTCTTGCAATATGCCAGAAGTGTGCGTGACCCAGAAATGGTCACAAGCGTATCACTTGCTTTTGCGAAGAAAAGTACACATAAGAAACACAATAAATACAAGGCTTTCATTAATCTCAGGATGAATTGCAGTGTTAAGGATAGCTGCGAGAGTAGAAGAATGCGTTTACTAAGACAATGGAAGTTACTTAGGATACGTGTTTTTTTTTTTCCTCCTGGGATAAAGAAATAGCCAGTAATGATAATGGCTGCATAATATTGTTAGAGACAACAACGGATAAAAATAAGACAAAAAGGAAGTTTATTATTATTATTATTATTACACGAAAGTGGATTCTGTTATAGAAAATTGATTATTATAAAACATTTTAAAAGTAAATCTTCCAGCGCCTTTATTCTCTATATAAGTAGATTCTATTGTATAAACTTTTTTTTTTTTTTTTTTGTAAATCGGTAGGTAATAATTATTTGTATATACTCATATATTCCACGTTGATTTTCCTGAATTTCAGAATTAAAAGTCCAGTTTCTTGCAGCAGATATGCTCCTAGTTACTGCTCCCGAAAAAAAAAAAAAAAAAAAAAAAACCGCCAGGGAAGTTACTAGAATCAAACTTGTTAAACCATTGTAGTGTCATGGAAGTTACCACGAGACATGTGCACCTAATAAATAAAATGATATTCAGTGGGAGTTACATAATAAATTAAGTTCAACGTAAATATCTGAGAATCCGATTTACTAAATTATTTTATATTATAATTAATAATTTCTCCTTAATACGGCAACATTACTTTCATGGCATCTACTCGAATACACTGTCCAAATATCAAACCGGAAAGATCGAGCTAAATCTTCTTCTCCTTCCTGCCTAATCTGAAAGATAATTACAAGCAAGTTATGCAAGTCAAATGAGGAGATGGTGTTTACCTATTCCGTGTGTGCGGTGGTGGTAAGAGTGGATGTCCTTGAGAAAAACTGGGGCACCTCATCTGCTTGTACTGGATTTGCAAATATCCTCGCGAAAAACAGACGTAATTTATGACACTCATCTTCGGGGCAGGCATTGTTCGGATTTTAGAATTTCCGGATATACAGGATGGTTTTTGTCTCTTCTGTGTCGTCTCTCGGTAAATGGCTCGCCATTTGCCACAAGATGTAGGGATGCCGTCAAGGTTTCCACACACTTGTAAATTGGAAAGACATAAACATGAATTGTGTGCTGCAATAAGTAGAGCTATTTCAGGAACTTCAAGGTCTGTTTCTACAGCTGATGTTTCTTTCAACAGTATAGAGACCTGCACTTTGAAGGAAGTCACACATATTCTCCATATAATGATGTATTTTCTTAATTATGTGGGTCACAAAAGTAGGCATTACAATCTAAGCCAACAGAAGGTGTTGTAAAAGCCAGTGAGTTTGCTTTTATTTTTAAATCAATCTCACGGTTCGCTGGTTTTTTGGTGAATTTTGTCTGCTTCCCTTGTCCGATTAACACACATTTCACTTTGGAACTTCGTAACAGGAATTTTTAAACAATGAAATGCAATAAAAGTAAATAAAAAATAATAAAAAGTATGTTAAAAGCACTTTTGTTATTAAAAAAAAAAACTTAATGCACACTACCTTACAAAAAGTATGATAGAGCATATATATACAATATTAAGAAAGTCGTAGACACAAAGTCTCACCATAAAACCAATGAATTTCCGAAAAAATATCTTATAACTAATCGTTAGTAACAACAGTATAGCAATAAGGTGGCGCTACCTACAGTATAACACAAATAGCACGAAGTGGTTTCTGGGTTTTGGGTCTAATTGTATCCAATTAGAGACATTTATCTGTTTGAAACTAGAAGTATTACAAGTTTTTGGAAGTGTACAATCTCCCCTGGTAACACTTACAAGAGTTGTCCTTCATAACCATCGTATTAGCCAAGAATTTTCTATCTAAACACGCCTATCCCTTTCCTACTCTGTCCTGAATTCTTCAGATATATATACACACATTCAGCAGATATAATACAACCCCTCATAGGCATAACCATGAATAATTCATTAATCTCAGAAAGGCCAGCGTGACACATGTGACGTGAACAGTGTAAACCAGTTGTAACAGTTACTCGCCCTTTTTCTTACGATGTTTTGCATATTTCTAATGAATTTTCGAATTTATCTTTCTTCACGTAGGTGACTCTGCCCAAAATGATTTATGGAAGGTCAGTGCAATAAAGGTGACATCATCATCCCCCAGTAACATTTACAGAATTTAATTATAATATTCTTTAGACGTTTCTATTGCTAGTGTGGTCTATGTCGAGAGTTTAGTTTGGTATTTCTTACACCCTTATTTTACCGGATCAATGTTATGTGCCGGCCCTCATACGGAGACAAAGGGTGTTCCTCTAGGAAACAGGTTTTTCATTTCTGGCCTGTTTTAAGGGAATGTTTATAGATTTGTGTCCGCACATATCTACAGACATAAAATGCTTACCTTTAGAAAGAGTCAAGAGGGGAATTGAAAGTCCTGCTGCAATAAACTTCCCGAAACACCTAATTAGGGCACTCGACTCATCTAACGAGCAAGAATTGGATGGATGGAATATTATGGCATGCATCGCTTGCTAAAATTCCTCTAGAAAACTAACTATATCAGAAAAGAAAAATCTGCTGTGTTTCCAGAAATAAAACCTTTACGAGACTACCAAATTCACTTCCAGATAAGAATTCCTGCAAATGTTCTTCACACCTTACGTGGAATTCAAACCCTTCGAAGTCTTTCCATTGAAATGATGTCGTCGCTGTTGATTGTAGAGAGTACTTTACCCCGCTTCCTCTCATATTCTGGAATGTATTCTTTTAGGTTATCTCCGTCTGTTAATTCAGTTTGTGATGATGCCCTTTGAATGAAAAGACGAGTTCAAATCCCGTCTGATATGCGAGGAACGCTAACGACTTTTCAACTGAAAGTGAATTAGCCGGTTTGATATGGAAGTCTCAAGGTTTGTTGTCAAGGCGATTCGGGTTTCTCATCACAAAAATGGGAAAAATGTCCAGAAAAATGCAAGCAATTAGCAAACATAATACCCTGGATGCTTCGTTTACTATATCTACCATGCTTTTGGACGTGGAGGGGGGGGGAAGGGAACCATATATTTAATAATAAAAATAATAATAAAATAATGCATTTTATGAAGAAAAATAAATAAATAGATTCAAAACAATCAGTTTTATTATTTCGCATGCAAGAAGGGTAAAAAATAATCATACATTACGCACATTGATAGGTTTATTATTGTCATTATTACAATTATTAACAGATATGATTACAATTTGAAGATAATAAATTATCATTTAAAATGAAATAGAAGAGAGGCAGACGTTTTCTACACTTCATTACATACATAAGTACGAAAGTTGAAATAGTGACCATAGAGAGAAATTAAAGTGATTTTTCTAGGGTGTAGGCATGTATATGACTCAACTAGGATTATTTCTTTTCTATAGGTGGACCAATTTTTAGTGTATTCCAAATTCCAGAAAGAGGTTTGGGGGAATGCGACTTCCTATTCTTGGAAGACATTTCAAGACCCTCTTCTTCAGAGGTGGTTTAAAAGGCTTGCACTCCTGGAACACAGCGCTCTGCCTGCCAGTAAGTTACGTGAGGTAAGTCACAGATTCTTAACTGCAACAGTATTATTCCGTGACATGATTGAAGGTGAAGGATGCATGTTAAATGTGCAATAATAAATATAAAAGAATGACGAAAAGATATTCTGTGACGTATATTTTGGATTTTGGAACAAGTGTAAGAGCATCAATTTAGCTCATCTTGTTCCGAAGCGTAAGAAGAATTTTGATGAAATTTGGTGTTTTAAATATTTGAGTAAAGATCACAGTGAATTTGTGTGTGTGTGTGTGTGTGTGTGTGTGTGTGTGTGTGTGTGTGTGTGTGTGTGTGTGTGTGTGTGTGTGTGTGTGTGTGTGTGTGTGTGTGTGTGTGTGTGTGTGTGTGTGTGTGTGTGTGTGTGTGTGTGTGTGTGTGTGTGTGTGTGTGTCACTTTTCATTTAAATCGAAAATAAATTTGGTAAAACAATTCAAAATAAAACAACTGAAGTGTGTATTATAAAAAACAATATTGATACCTATAAACGGTATTAATTTTAATGCAAATCCAACCCACAAAAGATTATAAATGTATGCCGCATTAGTACAGCCTGTGGGAAAAGATTTTAAGGAAGAATCAAGGCTTTAGAAAAGACAATACTTTTTTCCAGCCCACTTTTGGCTTCCTGTAAACAAAGTGCAGTGTACCATCGGATGATTAAAATCATCTACTACCTAAAGACATTATTAAACATCCATGCGATAGTGAGATTAGGACTCATGGTTTAGTGACTGGATGAAGCACGATGGTCGCAAGCAGACCAGTAATTACTGTCAAATTAATTCCGTCACTGTACAAGACAAAACGAATGAATTTAATCACACTGCGATGTATCAGAATTTCATAAAAGCACCCCATTCGTAAAGGTCATGTAGACATACAAAATTGCTGCTTGTCACAAATATGGAGAATTTTTAGGAGAACAGTCTAAGTTGGATTAGACTGTTTGGAATTACTGAAAGAGTAATTTAGTCTTTGAAGAAATCAAAGAAATATCCAAGAAAAGAAAGTGTATTTTCTTAGATTCATGTCATTTTTAATGATGCCTTGGGATTACTTCCTCGTTTGTTTATTATTCATTCATTGAGTTCGCTTTTAGATGAGCTGTTTCACTGTTATTGCTAAATGGATTTTATAGCTTTGCTTTTTTATTTAGTTATATTTTTAGTGTTTAGAGACTGTATTTCACTCTCGATATTCTGTTTTCCCTTCTCTTGGAATTCAATGTTTGACAGCCCGATGCTTGTACTTAATGTTCGTTAATACTCTTGTTATTCTCAGAAATTTGTGTTAACGTGCTTCGCTGATATCGTCTATCCCTTAATGGTTTTATTTATTTTACTCCGTCCTTCGACCATATTCATTTTTCTTCCTTTGCCTTTTCATACACCGGTGGAGCATTTGCTAATTAACAACCTCCGTTTTATAGAAGGGTAGTTCTCTCCCTTGTTTCCACCGAAGGTTGGACTTATTTGATTTATCCCTTTAATGAATGACATTCTCACACTTTTTAAATTAAAATTCTGAATTGGGTTATTGTTTTTATTTATTCTTCTATTTTAATTCGTTCTTGTTCTCTTTTAAAATGTAATTAGGGTGATAGTTTTTAATAACTTATTTTTTCCACTTTCAAGGCTTGTCTTTCAAGAGGTGATCATTATAATTATTTCAATGAATTAATAAGTTTGTATTGTTCATTCGTAAACGTGTTATTTCAATGAAGTTAGAATGAGTTGTAAAAAGTTGCCATTTAGTTGTAAAAGCATGCACTCAAATCCAGTCCAGAATGAGGAGACATCAATGGACGGAGAACACAAATAATTGACAGACGTGCATTCCTATCCTCTTATGATTTTGGTGGCCTTCTGTCTAATCTAAACAATACCAACAACAAAAAAGAAATCTCTTTCTCTCTCTCTCTCTCTCTCTCTCTCTCTCTCTCTCTCTCCTTGAACGTAGAATGTTTAAATGCAAGCTATGATTCAAAAATGCAATCAAGACTTTAGCACGTTCATAATTGACTTATTATCAGCATTGTTGTATTTCTAGCTATGTGGTCAGAAGCTACGGATAATTTAATCTTCTTTTTTGTGTTAATTACTGAGTCACATTGATTTTATTGCTTAATATACAATCATCTGCTTCCCCCCCCGCCCCTGGTTCATTATTTGTAACAGCCTTTTACCACTTTTTTTTTTTTAATTTGAAAATTTAGTAACGTTGAAGAAATAGTACAAATGAAAATAAAATACAATAGATGCTATAATTATTTAGAACAATATGAGTGATAATGTAGATAGTAAAAACTAATACCATATACCATATATGTAATGAACAAATATCTTTCAGTTATTTTTCAACAGAGATTGATAGTTTAAAGAAGTGACTTTAGAATAAAGAACAATGAAAATAGATTAGAAGGAACTGGAAGGGCTGCACAATTGTACAAATATTCGGGGAAAAAAACCTTGTTTCACAATGAGAGCATCGATTAACTCAGTTTAGTGTAAACCGGAATGTTTTCGAAGTATATAAATTGCATGCCTAATGTGCTTAGGTATGCAATTTACATACTGCTGGATATCGATAACTGACTGTTATTCGTAATGCTACTGCCCAGCCAACTTCCTCGCTAGCCAGTTTCTACAGGGTGTCCCAAAATTCACGCAAGATTTAAATTTAGCGCCATTTGTGCGGTAAAGTGTTGCCAACGAGAAAAAAAAGACAGCGTGACAGCTGACAGTCCAGGGTTATTAAAAATGGAGTGCTACACGAAAGAGAGTTTGTTGAATGGATTATGGAACAACAACAAGTGGATGCTTATTTTTCGAACAAAATCATCTTCAGCGATGAGGCTCATTTTCATCTTCATGGCTTCGTTAATCGACAAAATTGTCGCATTTGGGGTTCAGAAAATCCACGAGTGATTGTTGAGAAACAAATGCATCCACAACGTGTCACTGTTTGGTGCGGATTTTGGGCTGGAGGCATCATCGGTCCATTCTTCTTCGAAAATGTGGCTGGTAAGGCAATAACAGTTAATGGTGCTCGCTATCGCGACATGATAATCCCGTTTTTTGTGCCTAAATTGCAAGATATGGATGTGGACGACATGTGGTTTCAACAAATGCCATACAGCTCGAGAAACAATTCAATTACTGTATGAGTCATTTCCTGGTCGTGTAATTTCCCGTTTTGGTGATAATTGGCAGCCCAGATCATGTGACTTAACGCCGTTGGACTTTTTTCTTTGGGTTTTTTTGAAGTCTAAGGTTTATGCCAACAAGCCCACGACCACCCACGCCTTGGTCGTGGGTGGTCGTGGGAGGAAATTGAGCGCTGTATCAACGAAATTCAGTCACATTTATGCAAAACGGTCATGGCAAATTTCGACAAAAGAGTGCGTATGTGCCAGCAAAGCCGTGGAGACTTTGCTGGCACATACGCACTCCCTTCTGTGAATTTACCCGATATCCTATTCCATGCATAACCCTATACTATATACTTTATGAATCAATAAGAAGTTACAATTTTAAATTAAAAACCTGTGTTTTCTATCAAAATTACTTCTTGCGTCAGTTTGGGACACCCTGTAGAAGGTGTTGCGATTCAGTATCGTTATCAGAACAATATTCAGTGCGATATACGAACGGACATCATAAATTGAAGTTTTCTATTTTATTTTGAGCTCAATTCTTTTTTACACCGAAATATACAAGAATAGCAAAAACTGTTTTCCTAACAGTTTGTCTATTCGGAAAACACGTTTTGCTGGCTGAATTCAAATTAAATATAACTGAAATTAAACTTCAGATGGAAACCCTGCTGAAGTTTAATTTTAGTTGTATTTGTGGAAGTATAACCAACCAATTTCCTGGAGCCCATCAGTATTGGTCCGATTATTTTCAAAATCCACTTACTCTCATGACAACGGTGTGATGCAGTTACAATCTCCTATTCGATTTCCACGCAGAGAAAACGCATTCCTGCTTTGTCATCTTTTGTTCGTAGCCAATCTCAGCACGTGACTATTTTCTTATTAAGACTGTGTCAGCACGAGAAAGTGCTGTGCAGTTTGTTATTGTATCTGTTGGAGGAACTACGGTTTAATTTATTTCCTACACTTTCTCAACTGAATAAAAAAAAAAGAAAATCCTAAATACGTGATGATTTTCTTCTCATTATAAATAAAAGCGATATAAATGTCCCTAACTCATATATGTATGCCATATTCTTCCCCAGTCTTCTGCACTTGTCCCAAGAAATGTGACATTTCACCGGCAAAATATGTTATATCAGCCAGCCCCGTTTTGACAGACTTTACGTGAATTTGTACTTGGAAATGTCTTAGTAAGATTTCTGTCATTTATTCATTGTAGCTTATGAAGCAGCTGAAACATGTAAATTTGCCGATAAAAAACCAGCGGGTGTGGCGTTCTTAGTGTACCGATGCACTTCAAATGGTGTTAACTGAACGTTCACATGTCCTTAAAATAGTTCTAGCAACGTGACAACTACTCAGGGCAGCGATTGCCATAATTTATTAAGATCAGCATCTCCGGTGTGTGTGTGTGTGTCCTTGCTTTGTTATAGCCACTGTATTCATCTAAGAAATTCGTCTTTGATAGGGATCTCGAACTGCGAAAAAGTATCACAACAAATAAACAAACAAAACTCTATTTGAGGTCGTACGTGTTGGATTCTATTTGTTCGCGGATCTAATTGGAATCATGTCAGGATTCTGACCGTTTCTTTTCTCTTTAAGTTAAGTCTAAATGACACAGAGATCCCCATCAAAGCCAAAAGAATCAGTCTCACGTGGGTGTGTCAACTTGCATGACCACCCTGCTCGTGCAGCTGATCTGAGTCACAATTCGTGAATCTCCTTATCAGGTCAAGGGACGTGTCACTGCTGAAGTGTTTGCTTAGTCAAGAAATATTCGTTTTTTGGCATTTCCTCTCAAAGGTCAAATTACGGTTCACAAAAGAATGAATTTAGGTGACGGCAGTTTCAGGAACAGAACTCTCTCCTGCTTTCCCTCCCTCCTTTCTGTGAAGTGTTTCAGCTTCTCCACCCTACAGTTTAGCCTCAGAACTCGTTTTCGAAGAAGGCCAAACACGAAAGGAAAAATTAGGAGATAAACGGCAACGAATTTGAATAAATCATCGTAGATTTCCGGGTTTGGAAACGAAAGGCTTCGAGAAGACGCCTTAGTCGTTCCTATCGGCATAAGCAAGATCATTTAGGATTCATTAGAAAACGCTTCGAGTGAAGTGTCTTCTTATTCAACAGGTCATTTTCGCTGCTCCACTTTACGGAACTTCGCTTACACACTGACGATAAAACGATGCAGTTGTTCATAAGATTGCAATCAGAATTTTGTTCGGTGTCCTGCATTTAAACGAGAGCACATCTACGTATGCACTCAGCACTTACGATTGTATGTTGCCGTCTTCCATGCCCTGAGAGCAGTCATTTTGATTTCTTTAAATCGCGATGTTTGCTTCCGAGTCTACGAACCTGAGCTTACCTTTGATAGAATTTCTGTTTTTTGAAATTATTCATTTTGAATTCGAGGAAGTCGAAATGACAAGTTTACACAACCGAAATACCTCGATGGGTTCTAGCAGGGAAGATGTCCGCGTGAAAGAAATCTAAACCACTTTTATGCGAATTTATTTATGAATGCGACATCAAATTATTAGTGATTAATGGCGAAAAATACCGAATTCAGAATCTGGAAGATTTCAAATTTTGACTCTAATAATCGGTCTCCGATCCTGGAAATTATCTGTAGTAATCAGTAAAGAAATAAATAAAAAAGGAGAAATTATAAATACATCCTTATTTCATAGGGAAATCTATAGAAACTTAAGTTTTTTTGGGGACTCAAAAACCAGAGAGCTGAAGATGCAGTGCTCATCATCATAGCTGTCCCTTGGCTTGCACTACTTAAAAGACTCCAACTCTGCCAAGAAGTCTATGTATTCGTCTTTTATTGGTGCTTACAATAAATTTCACTGGCCTTACCGCTGTTGTAAAGAAGATAAAACCGTTTCCTATTTGTTAAACTTCCTAAACCTTTATATCTTTATAGGGTTCCAAAGAAAGCTACATTTTTTCTTTTATACCATAATAGTATTTCCCTTTGAATGCAGTTTCAACTGAATTCAGTTCACATAGGATGTCCTGTTTGGTCAAACCAGCAGAGCAATCAGACTGCGAATTCGAATCCCAAAGTGGAAAGGGATGTTGGCGATCTTTTTTAGATAGAAGATAATATTCACCATTTTGGTGTGACGCCATCAAACCTGCAAATTCAGGGAACTAAAGAGGCTGGAATACGTTGAATTTTTTTTTTTTTTTTTTTTTTTGCTCTCTAGACCAGGACCTCAGATGTCCTGTAGTTTATCAGCTTTTCTTGGATGGAATTTATACCCCACCCACCCCCTGAAGAAATTAAGGAAATCTTTCTTTACTTTACCAGTGCACGATGATCGCGATGACACTTTTATCATTACTGGGATCCCCTAATGTGGATAAGGGAGCGGGGGGGGGGGGGGAGAAAGGGCGATTTGCGCTGTTGCCAAAATGTTGTTTTTTTGTCCAATGACCTATTTGAAGTAAAATCGCAATTTTAGAAAGCGTGGCACGCGCCTGTAACCCTTAGGCGCAGTCGGCCTAAGTGGCATCACATGCTTTATTTATGAAGTCCGCTGATTAGTATGATGGCAAAGTTTCTTTCCAGTTCAAAGCTCGTTTAAGTGACCTTATTGCATGAATTCATATATTGCAGCATCTGTGGTGATGTCGGTAGCATTGACCATTCGGCCAACTCCGACTTACTTATTTAATTACTTCGGATGCAATCTAAACTCCATTATTGCACTTATAAAAACAATCATCAGTAACTAAAATAAGTTTTACTGTTTCTCTTTCAGCTGAAAACTCTCATTGCGGACATGGTAGACATCCACAGTACTGCAGGTATTTGTTCTCACAACGAAATCTTCAAGAATAGCTCTTTTATCCAGCCGAATGATTGCAATTTGGTATTCAAACCAGGTAAAAAAATGTACAATGTTTCTTAAGCGCCATCTATTAGCCATTTTGCGAAACACGTAAGAAAAATATAAATGTATTTTTCTTACGTTTCTTAGTTTACATATTTGTAATTTCGTTTTCTTTACTACAGGATAAGGACTTAAACTATTAACCAAAGTATTTTAAGATATATAAAACAACTGAAAATGTTTACATTTCTGATTTTAAAGTTTTACGCCATTGATTCTATACAATATGACCTAATAATATTAACAAACGTATTAGCATGGTTAATGAATCTGGAGTTCTCAGATTCTCAGATTTGAAATATAAAACATTTATATTTCAAAAATATAAATGTTTCTTTTTTCTCGAGATAATAAATGCTTTTTATTTGCATGGTGTAATTATACACTTTAAATTTGCGCTAGGATTATCCATGTTGCGTTAAATTCATTTCCTAACAACGACTGCTGGCTCTGCATTTCAAATTTATTCCTAGGACCTAATTAATTTTGACATCAACAGAAACATGCGATCGATTTAGATTTTTTTTCTCGATTATTTAATGATAGTTGTTCATAATTATTGCTGTTGCGTAAAGGTGGAGGGTTTAGCTTTATCTTGGACGAGTATAGTCTTTAAATGGGCTCATTTGAACAGTTTCTATCACTTCCTTGTCTTCATTTCCGCATATCTTATTCACACGTGTATTCTACCATTATTCCTATAATTCCAAATACGTCTTCTCCGCAGTTGATGTACTTATTCTTTTTGCGTACATTAAATTTATTTGTTTTGTTTTCAGTTCTGTTTTTTCAGTGCTCTCTCGATAAAATGTTTGTTTACTGTATGCTTTACATATCTCTATTTTTAAAGTTTAATAAAATATGTTGGCAATTTCTATTGTGTACGTACATGAACATCACTTACCAGTTGTATTGTAAAATACTTTAATGTATCAGGACGCCGTTAGTTTTCTTAGTTCCACTCCGTAAAGGTTGAAGACCTCTAATGTACCAATAAGCGTGAGTGAGCCAAGTGTTGAACAGACAGGAAAACATGTTAATGTTTTCCTTAAATAAATGCAGATTGCACTTCTAGAATGATGAAGTCGATAAAAGTAAAACCGGACTTCTCTCAAATGCAAATAACATTAAATTATATTAGCGACATTATTGAACATCCAAATATAGAAAAAAACGAAAGCAAATCGGTAATTCATTCTTCAGACTTTGCAGAAGGTTATTACCGTTAGTAATACCAAGTGTTCGTTTGGAGCCACTGGCAACAATTGTTTTAATGCTGAATGCGTGATTTTAAGACAATCACGTGAGAGGTTATAACAATTAAACATCTAATTGTTAGAACTTTGTTATCAATAAAGAGAATTGTCATTATTATTTTTGTCTGGTAGGAGATTCAAGACGCATGGCAGTATTATTATTATTATCAGACCGCATGGAAGTCAGCATTCATCGAATGAAGCCACTTATCACCCACACCAACCTTTTCCTTAATACATTCGCACTGTCAGCAATTACCACCTCCAAAGGCAATCCATTTCAATCATGTACCCTTAATGAGTGAAAAATCTAGCTCTAATCCCTTTCTTAACTGCATTCATTCTCAGCTTTCATGGATTCAATCTCTTCCTCTCCCAACCTTATAAAATTAAAGCTGACATCTACTGGTACCTATATATTTTCATACGTTTATAGATCTCCATCATATCACCTCTCTTTCTTGTGCTTGCACTCCATAAGTGTCTTCAGTCCACAAATTCTAAAGCTTGTCCTCATTCCACAGGTCCTAATGTTATCTTTAACGCTCTCCTTTGCACTCGATCCATATCTGTACTAACTCGGAATCCCGGTAAATTCAGATCAAAGCCTTGTAAAGAGGCAAAATGTCTTTCTTACACCTTGCATGTCAGTTCGTTTCAGAATTATAGTATCAGAGGATCTCTGAATTATATTTGCAATGTTTACTTATATGGTATTCAATAATACAAATGATCATTGTGTTAGATGAATCCACACACACACACACATATATAATTCTCAAACGCATTTTATTCCTAGCGGGAGTAGGTAGAACTCTTTCCGTCCTAACCAAATTTTTTGAAAGACTGCGGTGGATGGGAAGCCGGCTCTATCCTTAGCCGTCACTAATAGTTGAGTTGAAGGCAATCAATGCAATCGTGGAAAAGACAGCTGGCGACAGACAGCTGTCGCCATCTCATGATCCTAAACCATAACACTCGTATTGTTATCTGTATTTGTGGGAGTTTTTTGCTCGGTGTTTCTGAAATGTGTTTCTATAGGGAGCAGGCGAGGCCCTTTTTGCCCTATCTATCTATTGAAGTCTCAGGGGCGGTTCAGTTTCCACCAGTAGCTAATCAGAAATAGCTGGCCCAAGACTATTACTAATTATACTTAATGTATAGTAAAAATAAATAAATTAAATTAAATATAAAAGTGGCGCCATCTATAGAGAATTTCTAACACTACGATTCTTTTACAAAATGGAGTGTATTCATTAAAAGAGGTAACGCATATAAATAAATATTTGCATGTGAATTCCACCGACAAAAGTCATCAACCTTTAGCAGATGTGACGGCGTGGATAATTCGGAAATCGTGCTCTAGAGACGAAAACAAGGACCTTCTTTTTCAGCCATTTCAGGCTTTTAATAAGGAGTGAATTAATCTCAGACTGGCGTTGAAGAACACTTAATTACTGCATATTCCTTTAAAAATTAAATATGAAAATTAAAATAATTTTAAACTTTAAAATGTTTTAAACTTAAAAACTTTGCTTTTCGTTTACCATTGTGCCACACTATAAGCGTTATTCTCTTTACCAATTTTACTTCTTTTTTTTAGAGAGAGAGAGCCATCATCGATTACTGTAGCTCAACATCGTATAACACCTCTAAATTTGAGAGAATTGAATTTAAACAAGTAGATCGACCTTCACTCCCATCTGTTTTTCTCATAGTAATATCTGTTATTGTTTTATCATCTTTTCCCGTTAAACTGAGATTTTTCTTAACCTTCTCCATTTTTCTCCTGTTTCAGAGATCATGCGTACATTGGCAAAGTCAAGAGATTACGACAACTTGCTTCAAGTGTGGAAAGAGTGGTACAACGTTACCGGACGACCGGTGAAAACCAAGTTCCTTCGGTATGTGGAGCTCAGTAACGAAGCAGCAAGGTTGAATGGTAAGCAGTACTCGTTAAATATCAGCTTCATCAGGGCTCAGAAAACACGTTTTCCCACCATTCGCTGATCGTTATTATATTACCCTCTTCAAAATGGCAGCATATCATTTTTCTAGGGCGCAAATGCATCTTGATTTTTCCTTTATTTTGAGATAATTTCTTCAGATTAATCCTTGACGTAAAGACAAAAAATTCTTGTGTTGCTATTCTCTTTTCTGTTTCCAGGGAGAATTCCTTGTTCTCTCCTCCACACTACTTGATTCGACATACATTTAGAATAAAATTATCAATGAATTTTTTGTAAGGTCTGCCAAGTCCTTTACTGCTAAACATCTTCATCAATTAGAAGTATTTCGTTTGTTGATAATTTTTATTATATTATCAAGCTTTAATTATAACTATTATTAAGGTCAACTTGAATATATACTATTGTAAACAATGTAAATGTTTAAGCAGCATAAACGGAATTAATAAAGAATGTCAATGTGATAAATAAAGTGCATTTTAAAGAATCTTAATGTGATTTAAATAATACAGATGAGAACAGTTTTTAAATTTTGAAAATTAATCGAAAAGCTAACTTTAAAATTCGAGATACTAATATCGATTAATTCTAAATCAAATACTTTAATTTTATCGCATAACAATACTAATAAATAAACTAACTTCTACACAGATGATATCTTCATCATATGGCAGGACAACATGGAAAACCTACATATGTATGTTTGTCAATAGAATCAGCGCACTCCACAATAAAATCAAATTTACTCTAGAAGTAGAAAACAATGAACAGCTACACTTCTTGGACATACTAGTTAAAAGATAAGGTAACAATTTCAAACTGTCCATTTACAAAACACCTACGGACACTGGACGATGTCTACATTACTCTTCAAACCATCATAGGTCACATAAACAAGCATCATCCACATGTTGAGAAATCGAGCCAGAAACTTTATCTCCGACGATGAAGAAGTTCAAACAGAACTGTCCCAAATTGCTATACCACTATCGCAAAATGGTTATTCTCGAAACATCACCAACAAATTTCTATACAAAGATAACCAACAAGAAAGAACAGTCTCCCAGCAAATTTCAACAGCAGTCATCCGGTTCAATTTCAACAGCAGTCATGGGTTCAATTTCCACGAAAATTGCGAGATTGTTAAAGGCCCATAACACCAGGGTTGTATTTAAACCAACTACTAGCATCAGACAGGTCCTAAGATCTCCTAAAGACAGTGTTCTATTTTATAAATATCCAGGTGTGTATAATATTCCATGCACGTACGGTCTTTCCTACATTGGATAAACTTTGAGAAGCCTGGAAATAAGACAGAAAAACATGTTGGCGATGTTAATCACAACAGAACGATCACCTCCGCTTTAGCACATCACTTTTCAACTTCGAACCACACTATAGACTGGAATAACAGTTCTATGCCCTACGTAGACGAAGATTACAGACATCGATTATTTAAAGAAGCAGCAGTAGTACTTCGTACAGGCAGCAACCTAAACAGAAATCAAGGGCCATACTGAACGATACTTGGAAAAATCTAATTAATTCCCTCAGTTCAACGGAACTACGCGAATAATCATATTACGCGTTTGCATGTAACGCGTGTTCATGATACTGAGTAGAAATGAGTAACATGTTCGAGTAGTACTCAAACGTGTTACCTTAGCCACCTACCAGGTACTAACGTTTTTTATATTCTTAAACCTTTTTTGCATTTATCATGTTTTTGTACTGTGCAAGCCTTGAAAAAGCTAGTCAGTTACTGGCGAAACCGGTAAGGCAATATTGTACGAACATACGCACGAATTAAAAATCTATGGTCAGTTTAACAATAAGTCTTATATTTTGTAATCTTAATGTGATTATTAATGTAAAATTTTAACAATGTAAACGTGATAAATAAAAAATTGTAAACAATGCAAGCGTGATTAATAATGAAAAATTTTAACAATGTAAACTTGATTAATAATTAACATTTTAAACAGTGCAAGCGTGATTAATTATCTGCATTTTAACTCATATCTAATGTACATTTCATATATATAATGTAAGATGTACATTTTCACAATGTTAATGCGATTAATAATGCGGAATTTTAAAACATATTAAGTGTAAATGTGATTAATCAAGCAAAATTTGAAACCATGCAATTTTTTTTTTTTTTATCATTATCAAAGTCTTAATCTATTAATTGATTTTCTTTGCTTTGCAAATGAAAAAAGAAAACCTGTTTCTTCAAATGATAATTAAAATTGTTTATGGGCTCAACATTTTTAAATCTCATTACTAAAACATCTGAAGAATGCGTAAGACTATTACTACCGTCCATTCATACGTCAATACGTTTGTAATGGATAAAATTAATCGGGACAAACACAATGTGAGAGATGGGAAGTCAGTCCAAAGTAATTTTAAGCAATGAGTAAAGAGGTTAAAAACGAAATGGTATGCGAGGAAAATCATGCTGTGGATTAAACCACTGCATGTACTCTATTGCCCCTTTAAAAAAAAAAAATTTTTTTTTCGTTGATTCATTTACGAACAATAGGTTGCCTCTCAAAGTGGGTTCCTTAGCGAGTAATGATTCCGGCATTTGAAAACTAGGACAACATTCGTTTCAGCTGTCAAGCAATCAAAAAGTAGACTCATCGGATGGATGTGGTCATTACAAGCGGTTAGAGCTTTTAACTACGCGCTATTATTCGAAGATGGACCACTACGTTGGTCAAACACTCATCGTTAAGGAAGTCCAGTTATTTTCCTTTTCATCCAGGAACACACACACACACACACACACACACACACACGCGCGCGCGCGCGCGTAAGGAATGCAAGAATGCTTGTGCGTTTACGTTAGCTCTCGAAATGAAGAATTTCTAGCCTTTGTTTACCTTTAATTTACTATAAACACTGTTTTTATAGAACGCATAAATATTCTTGGACCATGACTACGTGCATAAATCTCGTACTTTAACTGCATGGGTCACTTAGCCCACGAAGCTATTTAGGACATCTCAGATCGGTGCTTTTGACAGTGTCTTTGGGAAACAACGATTTAGAAGTAGCATATTACAGTGTAGTTAAAAGTATTTCAGTTAAAGAATAAGTTGGTTTCTTAAAAGCGATTTAAAAGTATCAATCCGCTGGCTTATATGGCTTCAACAGATGACAAAGCGGACTCGAATCATATCTGGAAACATTTGATTCGAGAAATGAAATCTTCATCTTCTGGAAGTATTTCAGAAGATAAAGTGTTAGAAGATCCCATTCTGTCGGACAATATGATTTTCTGCTGGCAATTTTTTGTACTAAGACGTAGCATTCCAAAAAAAAAAAAAGGGTTAAATGTTAGAAATGTTGGTTTTCTTCTCTTTGATGTGAGTGAATTATAAAATTAAATTAAAATGCATCTTAATAGCGATCACATAAATCAAACGAGAAGAGGGGGAAAACAAAACTAACAAAAATGCAATGAAATGCTTGAGAAAAAAGACTATAAAATGAGGAAACACATCTGTATTGAAAGACAAAATCATGAGAAGAAAGTAAATTATTAAGTTGAAATATATTTTCGACGGAGTAAAATACTGGATTTTATTGACTGTCTTAATTTGGGAGAAAAATAGAAGTGTATTCGTTATCTTTAATTAACATTTTTAATCGTTAATTTAAAAAAAAAATTTTGAATTGCTTGTATCGTTATATTATTATTATTATTATTATTATTATTATTATTATTATTATTATTATTATTATTATTATTTGTTTAATACTAATGATGGAAAATTAATTTTCCCCTTTTTACTATTGCAGGATTTGCTGATGCTGGAGAACTATGGAGAGAGAAATACGACACCGAAAAACTTCTCCAAGAGCTGGAAGACATGTGGTTGCAGCTGTTGCCTCTCTACAGACATCTTCATGCATACGTGAGACGGAAATTAATCCAACATTATGGAAGCGACAAGATTCGTCCCAATGGACCTATACCAGCTCATCTTTTAGGTACTTATCTCCTTAAGTGTTTTTTTTTTTCTTTCTTTCTTATCGATACAGTTGTCATTTGTGTGTTCTTGAAACACAAGTCTTCTAGTATACATTTCTGTTCTGCAGACTATAAACGAAGGCTTGATGAACTAAAGATAAAATTCGTTTGCAATAAATTCTGACCATTCATGCTTTGTTGTTATTTAGTTAATAACAAACATTTCTCATTTTATTTATTTATTGCATGCAACAGGCGATATGTCGGCGGAGAAATGGGCCACTTTACTTCCCATCACTGCGCCATATCCTAACAGGCCGTCTGTTGACGTGACTCAAGAAATGAAGAAAAAGGTAAGACAAAGGAATATTTTCATTCTGTAATATTAATACAAAGTTCCAAATCCCACAGGCTATTTAATTGTAATTAAAATAAATATCAACCGGTCACTAGCGTTATTGCTGTCAACAGTTAAAATCTACATTGTCGCCAACAACGTTGATTCTGTTGCCAGCGATGGCTCTCTGCATATTGTTGTTAGTATATATAATGAATAAAGCATTACAAAAGTTTATGAACACAACATTATCAGTATAGTAATTCATATAATGAGCAATTATTAGCAGTAAATCTCAACAACTATTTATGAGGAATCTGAGCCTCGTGCACATCGCTTTCTATAATGTTCAGGAATTGAAAAATGTTGTAATACGACTTTCAAGTCTAAAACTGAGTGCTTTGATAAAATATCATATCAAGGTTATCGCTTTCTAATGAACAAAATCTGTTTTTATCCTGTTTAGAATATGACAAGTTTTGAGATGTTTAAGGTGTCCACGGAATATTTTACGTCACTGGGCCTGAGAACAATGCCCCCGGAGTTCTGGAAACATTCCATGTTTCAGAAGCCCTGGGACAGAGATGTGATTTGTGAACCTACAACCTGGGATTTTTGCAACGGGAAGGATTATCGGTAAGAAGATGCGATTTTGGTAAAATTAATGGAACGATTTGTGTCTCATGTGGAATGAAGCTTGTGAAATATCATTTATGACGTAATAATACAACTCAAAGTAAGTTTAAACTTTTTTTTGTTATATTTTAGGATCAGCCAGTGTACTGATATAACAATGCAGGATCTGATGTCCGTCCACCACGAGCTAGGTCACATACAGTATGCAATGCACTACATTATTCAACCCAATGTATTCCGACAGGGAGCTAATCCTGGTAAGAATTTTTAAATTTCAACTTCTCGAAGTCCCACTTTATCTTTTCCAGATATAGTAATTATAATGACAAGTCAGTAGGTGAAGCAATAAAATGGCAAGCAGAGAGATACGTGGGATCAAAATGTTTTTTTTTTTTTTTTTTTTTTTTTGTACTCTTATAATCAGTCAAAAGAATACTTTCATTTTATGAAAGGTCGCGTGATGTTATTGTGAATTATTATTATTCGTATTTTACTGAAGCTCCATTTACGTTAAGTGATGCAACAATAAGAGGATAATTTAAAACATGCGTAATGTGTAATCATTGTTCAGACTATACCAAGAATGGTTCAATTCTAAAACAACTTGCAGAGCAGAGCTTAAATTACGCATCTCTGCTTATGTTTCAAGCTCTCCATTTCGAAATTAATTTGAAGAAAGCTCTTGTAATAATAAATAATAGCAGCTTTGGGTAATTCGTGACAATGAGCAATTCCTTTTTTTATGTGCTTCTTTTCTTTCACTGGAAATCTGTGTTGTTTTATTTTTTATTATCTACTGTCAGTTCTGTGTCGTACAAAATCAAGCAATGTTCTTTATAAACATCTTATTTTTTTATAATAAAAAACGGCAAGGAATGGAGAAATAGGCAGTCAGATATGTGCTGAAGTAGAAAGTTATACGGTTAATAATTCGAGCAAGTAGGAGAACAGGTCAGAGATCCGCTGGTGATGATATATGATTACGACATTTGCTGGCAGATAACCGTGTGAGTTTTCATTAACACCACTGTTTGCATTCGGCACTAATGAAGATGTGTAATCAACAAAACAAACACTTTGCAAGTGTATTGTTGTTGAACAATACACTTGTTAGTTCACGCCTACAACAATGAATAGTCTTTTTATTTGTTTAATATTATTACTTCCTCGTTCATTAAAACAAATATTTGAATACGTTTTGATTAACCTATATTTGTCAACAAAGCTTACACCAGCAGTGTTAACTGGCTGTTCCAATTATATATAAAAAAAAAGAAAGAAAAAAAAGAGAAGTGAAGTAGCAAATAGACTCAGATCATCTTTTCAGCATATATTCGTTACCATGGTAATGATGACTATTTCATATTCCAGATGAGTGGCTGCTTTACACATAAAATGCGCACAAGGTGATATTAAATTCCAAATGAGTTTATTCACACGAATAAACGAGTTTTTTATGGTTTTATTTATTTATTATTTTTGAGTATTTCAGTTATGTGAACTCTGTGCGGGGCAGAGTTAAAGAAAACAAAAAAGAAAAATACCTTTTTTGTTGTTGGTATTTCAATAGTATTAATAAATGAAAAGAATTATTCCAAAAGTTCGAATGATTTCAGTATTTCACTCGACGATTTGAAACTACTGACCAACAGGGATGGTTCTAATACTGATGCTAACTTGTTTATAAACTGACCTCTGTCGTCCGAATGGCAGATTGGAAAGTTCATGCGATGAACAGTTAGGCAAGGCCAAGGCGAAAAAGAAATTAAGTACTTTTCTCTTTTCAGAAAATTGCATATTAAAGTGATTCTGTATTCAGCATTTTCTACTTCATTGTTATTTATGGAGCTCGTAAGCATAAGATTGTCATTATTCTCTTTCTATCCTGAAAAGGAGGGAATTGAAATTCACTTAAGCTTCGATCCGATTTGTAGTGCATTTAAATGAATTCAATTTGCAATGTTCCAATTAACCTCATTACTAGACTTGTTCACGAAGAGGAAAGCAGTTAAATTGAAACTGGTGGACGCTGCTGGCTTGTCTTTCTACAATCCATTCCTTCTGGGTGTGCTGATTGACTACAAAATTTAATAAGATCTAAAATTTTCTTACTTCCCTCTGAGGTTAACGAGGCTCCTTATACTGTATTATCAATCTAATTAACCTTCATTATTTTCTGTCGTAAGCATTACTTTGCTCAGTAAAATGGAGAGGATTAGTACAAGATGATTGTTTTCTTTCATGTTTCATCATTAGATGAGGATTCTTCTTTTTCTGAAACCAAGTCCTGAATTGACTTGTTTGTGCGTGTGCGCGTGAGCGCAATAGGTTAATATGATGCTCTAACTAGCAGACAGAAAGAGTCCCATCCTGACGTAAAATGAAGGATCTTCATTAGGATGGTTCCGATATTCTCGCAATGATGTCAACAAGTATTATACTGGAAACAAATATCACGGTTTGGTAGCCCACTTGGTCCTTGTTACCATTTTTCTCCCTTTATCAAGCTGTGGTGTGATAAGAATCTTTCCAAATCCGTACATCCAATGATTTTCTTTGTGATTCTTGGCAATGTTAAATTTCTAAACTTTAAGGAAACTAAGCCATTTTGAGTCATTGATCTTAAGAGTACTAAACTGCATTTTGTTGCAAACTACGTTGTTGACCATCACTTTTTTTTTTTAAATATGCAGGGTTCCTCGAGGCAATCGGAGACGCCCTTGCTCTGTCAGTTTCTACTCCTAATCATCTTAAACGACTAGGACTTTTAGAGGAGGAAACAGCCGAAAACGAAGGTGAGTACGTCTATGGTGAGAAACCAGGTTATACTGAAATAAAAATCGCCAAAGACATTTTATGCCAACAATACGATCGCTCATTGGTGCAAAACGTTTTAGTGCATTTTACAAGCTGTTAATCTGAATGAAATTAACAGCTTGTAAATTTAAATACTTCATATCAACGTACGGCCGTTAATGCCCTATCTCTGTATTAACACAAGTTGCTTGGTATGATAATATGATAATCCAATATTTTCTTTCGAATTTAATGAAAAAAAAATGAAAACAAATCAGCGTGCAAACAAAAGAATAAATTGAAATGCATGTATAAATTTTTGTCTAATTTGTACACAAAGTATTTTATTATTGTTGTTTGCTTGTTTATTAAAATTTTCTTTACGTTTTTCTTTAACTTTAAATTTTACAGATTTTAAAAGCTAAATATGTGTTCAAAGTTAAAAATAAGATGTGTTAGTTTGGTTACCAGCGACTCCTGAAAAACCACGAAGGTAAAAAACTACGCGTATGGCTCAATCAACACGTTTCGATAATTCTACTCGTGCATGGTATGGGGAATGGTTTTCTTGTCGGAATTAGAACCCCCCCCCCTCCGTTGCATCTTGACCAATCTACAACATGATCAATAAGCAGTTCAGAGAAGACCACGTGCTTTCTATTCCTAGACGAAGTCGAAGCATTCCAAGATTTGCCGACTTGACTGACTTAGTGGTTAGTGTCCACTCCGCTCTCTAACCCCCAAGCTGTGGGTTTGAATCCCTCATTGAGAAGGGATGTTTGCGATTATCTGGGTAAGATATAAATTTCATCGGCAGTGTGAGACCACCGTCCATTCGTTGAAAGCTGAAGGCTGGGAAAAGTTTCATGTTTAGTTTCAAGCCGGTTTCTTAGCTATGTAAAATAAATTTAAAAAAATACAAAAAATAATTAATTAATAAAAAGAAAATCTTTTGGGTACTCATGTTGCTGATACAACCTTTACGCAAAAGATTTACAATCTCTCGTAAGTGGGAGTTACATAAAAAAAATAATGATAAAGCGCCATTCACTGGGTCTCCCACCGAACCTGCTCTGTAAGAAATTGTTTCGAGAAACAGAAGGAGACATCGCTCATCTTGAATGGACGACGAATTCACAGGATCTCAACCCAATCGAACCCCCACCGGGAGCTCCCGAACATGTGTAAGAAACGTGTTAACAATGCATCTTCTTTTATTCGGAGACTGTCGGATGTCTGGAATCAATGCGGTTGTAATTTAGTATTATGTCAGTGTATAATATAGTATTGTGTGGAAAGTAGACAAATGAGCATCTAATTCTGTCATATGGGTTTGATTATTTCCGGTTTATAACAAGCGCTTGAGAGTAGCTGTCACATTTTAATGGAATGCTGGTGGCGAAAAACATTCGCTCTTACTTCGCAAAACTTCGACTGAGTAAATGACAATAACGTTGACAGAAATAATGAAAATTTGTTGTAGTTTAGTTACATTTCAAAAAGAAACAAAATGATACAAAATATTCTTTCTATGTTTCTCTACAGAGGACGACATCAACTATCTGTTGATGATGGCTTTAGACAGACTTGCTTTCCTTCCGTCCAGTTACCTTGTTGATTTGTGGCGGTGGAGGGTGTTCAGTGGAGAATACAAAGCGCACGAAATGAACGCCA
Source organism: Typopeltis vanoorti (assembly GCF_054136105.1). Taxonomy (NCBI): domain Eukaryota; kingdom Metazoa; phylum Arthropoda; class Arachnida; order Uropygi; family Thelyphonidae; genus Typopeltis; species Typopeltis vanoorti. The sequence continues at coordinate 121,515,622 of NC_143549.1, forward strand.
AATGGTGGGAATTAAGGTGTGTATTTCTTGTTTGTTGTTTATGCTTAATTCCATTTAGCGGATGCATTCGATTAATTTGTTTCTCTAATCTCTTTTCTAGTTTGGTAATTAACTTCCCGCAAAGATTCGTGAATAACAGACATTCTCTAATACTTTAGGATATAAAGCTTTAATTAAAAAATGAAATTATTTTAGCGGTTACTGTTCTATTTATTGATTCTATTTTAATTCTCGTTTATGGTTTCCTCTATTGAAGCATGCGCCAATTAAGCAAAATTTCAGAAGCGAGAAAAGAGAGAGAGAGAGAGAGAGAGAGAGAGAGAGAGAGAGAGAGAGAGAGAGAGAGAGTGTGTGTGTGTGTTCAGCTCTCGCACACGCTCCCCTCCCCTCCCCTACAAAAGAAACAAGTAAACGTTACCATTTCAAAAAGGAGGTGAACCAGGAAATAAACGAGTAAGAAAGAATGCAAGCCAGATGAAAACACCAGCAACAAGAAAGAAATCAAGAAAAAAAAAACTAACGAATGAAGCAGACAAGCTTTGAAAGGGAAAAGAACAAAGGAGTACAAGCGAGAGGAACATTATGTGTCAACCTACATAAGGCGACACAATAAGCATTCATTGTTTCCATTGGACATGCGCACTGCTCACTTACAGTAATGTGGCAACTAAGACAAATAACAGGAACATTAACACTTGCCACCGTCACTATTGGATGACCCGTGAAAACGATTTAACACCTTTCCTATTCCACCCCCTCCTTCCCTTCTTTACATGAATAATATACACGTGTCTTCTACAATCTGTCCATCATTTCTTTAGCTTTCTTTCGTCCACTGTCGCTACACAGACGTCTGAATTCCTACTTCATTACGCGATAAACTAATAATAATAAAAAGAGACTCGCGATAGAGCGAGACGACTTCATTTGTGTGATCTCCTTTTATACGTCGGCGTCATTGAGCAGACAAATACTTATGAAATGCGGGGCAACCTGCTCTCACGAACTTCGCGAGCCAATAAGACTTGACAGTGAGTGACCCCGAGCATTGCGCTAGTAAATGGAGTTTCTAGATCTCCAGAATGCGTTGACTAAAATAAAATCGGAATGGGAATGACTGACTCAGTAAACCTTTTGAAACGTTAACAAAGACGAGTGTAAGGGAGCAAATGAACCGTTTTATAATAATGCAGTGAGCTGGCAACAGTTCCTTCAAACTCCACAGAAAGTTTCAACGGAATGTGTAGTACCGCCATCTATGATTATAAACCTTAATTAATTTTTAACAATTCAAGACATTGATCGGGATTATTATTATCATTATCATACGCCAGTGGTGTTCAATCTTTTTTACTACGCGAGCTACTTTTCTATAAAAAGTTATTCGGCGATCTACTCTCTTATATAGATCACGTTCCCCCAATCTGATATCTGATTACTCACAAATAAACAACTAAAAAAAAAATACACAACTAAAAACTTTATTTGTGTATTTAAAAATTTATTTATCACTTTTAATTATTTTAATACAACAACAAAAAAATATTGGAATAAAATATTTATTTCTCTATTTTGGAAAACCAAAGTTAGAAAAAAACAACAGATTGATTACAAACTCACAAGTTACAGAAAATGCTGGTTGATTATAAAAAAAATAAATAAATAAATAAAAACAATGTGAAATTTGGCATTGTTTGGACCTCGCAATATTTTCATAGTCAAGTTGATATGAAGAAGTGGCCAATCGCAGACAATCATCCAAATGATCATTTGTAATTTGGTTTCTTAATTGATTTTTTATGATGGTCATATTTGAAAAAGCGGATTCTGACAAGCATGTCGATCTGAAACACGACAGAAATTCTCGCGCAATATCAGTTAATATTGGGAATTTTTCACGTGCATACTTCCAAATGACTTCATTGTTTATTGATTTTAAATGTAAACTATTCTGAATGTTTATTATCTCAAGTTCTACTTCAGCTTGGTTTATATCAAACAGCCCACTAATTTTATTTGAAATTTCTGTGATGTTCAAGTTTTCTTGAAATGGATTATTAATAAAAGATACAATCATTTTAGTTATATTAAAATATTGAAATCTTGAATTTATTTCTTCCTCAACTAATTCTATTTCACGATTAAATTCTTTAAATCACAGCGAAGCATTTCTTGATTTTGTTCAAAAAATGGTAATAAGTATGGGAGATGTATAAATTCGCGGTCATTTATATTTTTCTTTATTAAAAGTAAGTATTGTTGGAAAGTTTTTATTGAACTTAACATGTCAATTAACTTTTTATCTCTACCTTGTAACTCTAAATTTAAATTGCTTAATTTCGTACAGAAATCTACTAAAATGATAAGTGTAACAACCATCTTTTATCACTCAATTGTGGACAAATATCTCCTTTTTCATCAAGAAAAAATTTTATATATCGTTAATTAATACAAGAAATCTTTATAAAATTGACTTCTGCTGAACCAGCGAACATTATTGCACAACAAAAGTTCCCTATCATCATCATCTGCCTGTAATTTAAATAACCCCCGTTTTCTCGAACAGAATTTAGAATTTTAAATATAATATCCAAAACATCTTTTGTGTTTAATCTTTTACTACACAGTACCTGTTGGTGAATAATAGAGTGGTACGTTAAAAAAAAATCTGGATATTTGTCATCGTTTTTACATAATCAAATGAAGCCTGATTTATTACCTATCATTGCAGGAGCACCATCAGTAATAATAGACACAAGTTTAAAACGCGGAAGTTTGTGTTGTTTCACAAATTCATCAAATGCTGAAAAAATGTCTTCTCCCCTAGTCCTTCCCAATAATGGTATACTTTTCAAAAGTTCTTCTTTACTTGAATAATCTTGAAATACCATTAACTGAGCAATATCAGTGAAATCGTTTGATTCATCAAATTGTAATGAAAACGCAAACACACTGGTGAATGTCTGACATTAACCTAGCCTGGAAACTTTTCTCCGGCAATTGGAACTCTTCCTTTCGGCAATTTGAAACCTTGTCTGCGGCCTAGAAGCAGTCTCTCTCTCTAGCGACGTTTCGAACCGAGAAGCTCCTTTCTGGAAGCGGGAAACTCCTCTCTCAAGCAACGTGGATCCGGACAATCTCTCTGATGGCGACTCTGGACGGCGCGGCCTCCTCTCTGACAGCAATTCTGGAACCGGGACCCCTTCTGCTTGCTTCAGTCCCTTTTTATTAGACCTCCTCTGAGACTTCGCATGAAGTTTGGCAACCCCCAAAGAATCGGTATGAGTCTTTCATCTTAAGTTTCAAGTTCGGCACGCCTTTTGTTCTCCTCCGCTTTCTTTTGATTGTAAGTTGCCGGCCATTGGAAAGTTGTTTGAACTCTTTCTGACTGACTTCGGAGATGTTTACACTTAAAGCCTACACGCCTTTCTCATACATACAAGTTTCAATAACAATCTTTCTAATGCCGCCATGTACAGCTTTGGCGACAAAGACATTGCCTTTGTTTTTAACACTGTAACATATTTTTATTAAAGTAGTGTATACAGTTAGCTTCAAAAGAACTATTTACAAAAACATCTAATACAAACTATACCGAGACAAACAAAGTTTATTTTTTTTACAATATTCACATGGGACTTAACCAAGTAAAAAATCGATGTCATGTGCTTTGGAATATTTAATATTTAAGCTACAATCGACTTTTTACACTTTGCTTATTATCGTATTCACTCGGCTAGCTGTTTGACTTCCACTGATCCAAATTAATTCATTTACCCGGACTTATAAGAAAATGACTGATTTGACAATTTTAACGAAAAATAAATAAACAATAGCAATGCACTCAAAGCGAATTAAAAATAATACAAACTAATGATAAATAAAATATCATGTTTTCAGTTTTAATTAAATTGGTAAGTAAGGAGGAATACACAAGAGATCGACCAAAAATCGCTCCGCGATCGACGGGGTGAACACCCCTGTCATACGCGAACCAAAAATATAGTTCCAATTTCTCAAAACTTTCTTTGGACACGTAAGTCACATTATTATGGTGTTATTTGAAAAATTCGTCTTCGTTTATTTCCGTAGGCTAAAATACCAGGGCATATGTCCGCCTGTTTTAAGAACGGAAGAAGACTTCGATCCTGGATCCATGTATCACGTTGCAGCTGATCTAGCGTATGTCAGGTATGTACACATTCTTAAGAGTTATGGCAGTCTTATCCTTTGAATTTGATATTCACCTACTGTTCATTCTTATGATATTCAGTCTTTCTGCTTATGACATTTTCTGAAGAAAAAGTTTTTTCGTCCTAATATTAGATCTCTAGAATAATAAACAAATATTCACTCTATATTATTATTATTATTATTATTATTATTATTATTATTGTCGGAGGCCTGATATGGCTTGAAAAGTTTTATTTTCAGATTCAGATAAACACCAGGTTCCTGTCTTTAGATAATCCGGGAATTCTGCAGATTCAGTTGTAGATTTCCCGGATTATCTAACTCTGAGATAATTCGGAAACTTATATAAAGTCTAATAAATTATAACTTAGTTTCTGGTTATAAATGTCTGCAATTTTGGCGATAGGTTGGATGTGGATTAATTTTAAGTTATATCTAAGCTGGGTTAGCTATTATAAGACTGCTGAAATACTGGGAATTAGCATCTAAGAAAAAGATTTTTCCCTAATCATTCATGAAATGGGACGAAGGCTGTGGTGTCGGTTAGCTGTGACTTTTGAGAACTAAACGGATGGAGAGAGGAAAACAAAGCAGAATATAAAAGTTGTCACCAGAGAATATGTTAGCACTGATATCACCTTTAAGGAGTGGAGATCAATGAAAACCAATTGAACTTCACTAAGATTGTAATTTAAGTTTCGTATAACATGTTTTTTAAATACGTTTTCTGGGCTCCTTTTTTTTCTGAAGTTATTTTTTATTCTCAAAGGAACTTGCTGTTTTCTCCCTGGTGTTACTTAAGAAAGAAAATAAAACAATGGATTGGGGAAATATGGAGTATGACAAGATGAACTGCCTCTGTGGAGAAAACACCAGGTTCCTGTCTTTCGTGGCATCGGCATTCCGTCCCATTACACACCAATAGTATCGGACTGTATCCAAACAGACCTAGTAGAGTAGAATAGCTGGCAGCGAGAGTATTAATCATATAATCCGGGAGCCTGTCAGTGCGTTACTATTAGACTCGGTCTTGTAAATTATCCAGTGGCCAGCCGGTGTGGAATCGATTTATTGCGGTGCTGAGAATAGCCGCGATGTGGATGGGAGAGAGGTGCAGGTGTCCCCACCCCACCCCATCCCCCAGAATGCTTGTCGCATTTTCGAAGAACATCATTCACACTTCTTAACCGAAAGAGCAGGTGGAAGAGGAAAGAAAAAAGTGAATGGAAATTTAAAATGAAATTTAGATCATTTCAAGCTCCAGAAAGTAGCAGGGTGGGGTCACGCCGGGGGCTAATTTATGCCCTGCTTATTGTGAATAATACGTACCACATTGTATAGTTCTAGTGTTTCACGTTATAATACATTCAACTATGACATATTTACTTTTTAAAATGTATTATTTTTTAAATAATATAATAAGTTTTTAAATTTTAAGACATTATTTTTTAAAAAAATATTTTATTATATTTATTTTCTTCTGAAAAAAACTCCTTCATTTTATTCATTTATATTTATAAACTGCTTTTTTTTTAGGTATTTCATAAGTTCCATCGTCCAGTTCCAGCTTCATAAATCTCTTTGTGAGGCTAAAGGTCATGTGGGATTGCTGCATAAGTGCGACCTCTATCGGTCAAAGGAAGCGGGAGACATTTTAAGGTCAGTTTTGTGTACCATGATTTCTCTAGGGAGGAGAAAGACGCATCCATTTTCCACTTTCAGTATTTTACAAACCTTTCATTATTTAAAAAAAAAATTTTATCGCATTTCTTATTTTCTTTGCAGGCAAATTATGGAACTGGGAAGTTCCCTAAGTTGGTCGGAGATTATGAAAATAGCAACAGACGGAACAGCCAATAAAATGGATGTGCGACCCCTTCTAGACTATTTTCAACCATTAATCGATTGGCTCGAGAAGCAAAACCGAAACGACACCATAGGATGGACAATAGATAATGTTAGTGCCTGCTCCTAGGTGGCGTCATTATACGCAGTGAAAGTTCCTCATTAAAAAAATATTTAATTATTTTCATGTTCTCCCCCCCCCCTCCCCAAAGGAAAAGTTAAATTAATTATTTGGATTTGTTTGGTCCCCTCATTTTGAAACGCGAAAGGTCATAACAGTAGCTATTTAAGATACACAAAGATTGTGTAGATATGCAATAGACACCTCAACAGCTCTCGGAGTCTTAAGTTATTTTTTAGAGCTGTCTGCCTGGCAAACGATCGTCGAATTAGAGATCCAAAGAACTTCAATTGCCATTTTCCTAACCTAAAAGTGAAAATTTGGGCGTAGAAGCCAATCGTAGTGTTTAACATTCTATCTTTCTTCTGGTAAGAACGACATTCCTCATTGTAATATATCATCTGGAAGATAAAATATACGCAGTCTGTCATTTGAATTTATGTCATTTAATTAATTTTGTCTTAAAAAAACATTTGTTAAGTGATTATTGAATATTTTATAATAGCATACACTAGATGATTAGCTGAGAAAATGGGATTTTTGTAGTATAGTTGGGTTTTTATTTGTATTGTTATAGTATATTCCATATATTTAGTTTTTTAAACTAATCAGTGTACATAATGTAAATCATTTCTATGAATAAACACCAATAAATAATAAAAAAGATATAAAAATCATTCTGAATTGAAATACGTGTACTGCCACAAAGTACAGGTGTGGATGCTAACTCGTCATCTCATCATGGAATAGTAATTAAGAGACAGTTTTAAAAGGCTATGAGACTTTGAGACTGGCAGACTTACCTTCAGTTCCGTCCATGGATACATGATCACTTTCAGAATTCCTTCTTAGGCACTTACAATTTTCCCTCTAATGCAGTGTTTCCCAAACGTGTGGTAAACGTACCGAAAGAGACCCACAAAACGTATTTACGGGATCCAGAGCATTTATGTGTTTTTATTTATTTTATATTTTTTTTGTCAGCATATTGTTGGTTAAATGAATTTCTGTTCTATAATTAATTTTTTAGTAACTAAAAAAATTAAAGGAAGTTTTAAGCAGAATGTGTCTCTCGGTATGTATCGACTGACTTCCGTCAATGTCGCATCTGGACTGCACGATCGTGTTTCAATACTGTCGCGTTGTTCGTACTGCTTGCATTAAAAGTTTTCATTTAAAGAGGGATGATCCAAGCTGTCGGAATGTTACGATATCTTAAATCGTAACTATCCTTAGCGATTATTTCACTTTCCAAGAGTGTACCTATACATGCTTAATCGTGTTTCTGTGGCAAGTTTGGTGAATGCGCAAGTTATATGAGCGAAGTTGGATTGCCTGCGAGTCCAAGTAATTTAGAACCTAATTTCACCAAACTAACTTCTTTTCAACAGAAACAATATCATTCATCTCATTAAACTTTTTTTTTTATTATCGAAACTTTAAATTTCATATATTTTCTGTTCTGTATGTATATTGGATTCATATAACTAAAATGTATTTAAGAATTAAAATAAAAAACTGTATCACGTGTTTGTAACTGATTATTACGTAAGTGCTAAAAACAAACATTAAATAATTATTCGTGTCTGAAAGAAATATTATTATAGTTTCTCCCAAACTGTCTTTGCCTGAGTGGCGGGGGATAAGCTAGCGTTACTAAATTTTTAAAGGGATGCGAAGGTACTGAAAATTTGGGAAATATTACAGTAATTAGAAACAATTTAGCTTACAAACGTAACTTGAAAATGATTTTCTATTTAAGAAAATGAACACTTTTTCCCCTCCTTCTCTTGTTTCTCTAAGTAGTTTGCTTTAGAGAAGGAAGAGGTCATTTATGTTCTGCTTTTGCGTCCTTCTATTGATATCAATGTAGAATTTGTTAAAATTAGATCCCATTCTTTTGTACTTTCAGTGTATTGAACAGAAATAAAAAGACTTTTGGTATCTTGTAAAAAATTAAACTTTATTAAAGGTTTTATTTTCCCTTAAAATTCTAAAACATTTTTAATGTATATATATGAAACGATTTGTTACTGTTTATTGTTTATCACTCGGAACAAGAACAACAGCACGAACAAGAACAATCAACAATTGTTAATCTTCAGTATGAGATCGATTGCCCATTTCTCACACCTTCTATATCTCCTAAAATATTGCTGATGTCGCACACCAGTACTGAATTAAAAGATGCGGTTTCACGTCAAATGTGCGTGTGTGCGTGAAATTATTGAAGTTGTGAACCATCACCTCGTGAGTTTCAATCTTCCTAATAGTGGAAAGAATTTAAAATTTCCATCACACTATCCGAAAACAATACTTAATTCATTAAAGTGCTCCAACGAAAGTGTGTTCTCCTGTGAGAAATTAAAGCAAACTTTTGTTAGAATTAAAAATTTATAGTAACACCTACCGAAGCAGCTGCTAATTTTCCTTTGGCTTCCTACGACTCTGGGAAACAGAAACCATTTAAGAATGATTAGATGACGAATACAAATCAAAATCGGATATGGCTGTTCGATGGCTTTTAGAGATTATTCCAACTTAATGAGCGGTGTGATAAAGCATCCCCGAAATCCAGGATTAGATCAGTAACGACTTTAAAATGGTAATCACATTTCCAAGTATTAGCTGGGATTTATTTATGCCAGGAGCGGATATGCATAACAATTCAGAACTCTGAGTACCCTTTGCAAACTTTTTTTTTTAGGATTACCGGAAATTATTTAGAACTTTCTCATTAAAGAGATAACGCACTATTAAGCTTACAGTGCTGGCCTCTTTTACTGTATGAGATGGTTCTAATTTATTTTACTTTTAACCTTTACTACGTTTGATTATTAATTCATCTCACTGAGTTGTCAGTGGAATTGACACAGATGTATCAGTAACTAAATAGAGAGTCACGGACACTGGTTTGATGAAGCAATAATTTAATTGTGAACTAACTAAACGACGCTCCTTAAATTGATCCAGTTCAGAGCATCCTTATGGCAGGTAGGTTGGTACGAAGATATGCAATTGTGTGATCGATTTCTCTGTTTACATTCAGAGCGAATGACAGAAATACACGGTTTTCTACTTAATTATCGTAACTGTAAGATAGCCCTGTTGACCAACGTTAGCACCTCCTCTACGACTGACTGGTTTCCCACTCCCTTTTAGCGATATTCTACTAACTGCATGAGCAGCACGCAAACAAGATTAGATATCTTAACTCGTAGCAGCAAATGATGAGAACTCAATGCAAAAATGTGTTTTCAAGTACATAATACGTTGAGCAAATGCATAACTCATTTTCTATAGGACGTTGAGGACGATTGACTGAACGTTTTATTTTTATATTTGCTAATATTGAAACAAAATGGCAGGTGGTTTTTCATGCAATTATATTAAAAGAAACATGCTTATAACTGGGCAGATTACAATCGCTTGGCTTTGGGTCTTTGAAAATGCTATTAAAAGAATATGAATTGAATCAAGAAGATCTAGTTTATTATGTTACGGTCATTAATAAATGATCAGCTAGAAAGTTGATCTGCACAATGAATTATACACAATCAGATGTGAAATTCATATCAAATTGTGATCCCATTATGATCGGTACATTTGTTCTGCATGCATCGTTTACTGAAATTTAGTACATGCAGACCACTATGAAATAGTTATAGTAGGCCTGCTAAAATAATAGTTATATGAAGAAATAATAAAAACTGATTTGGATAATTTTGAAAATCCGCTTCATTTTGCAAAGACATTTCTCCATGACCAAGATATGGAAAAGATCCAGATATCATTTTAATAAAATAATTCTAATAGTATTTGAAAACTAAACGTGAATTACTAACCTTCGATTAATGTTTCAAGTTTCTTTATGGTTTCGTAAGTAAATACTCGAAAGCCTAAAGAAGACAATGCAAGATGATATCTCAGGACAATTCACCAACAAAAGTATGTTAGCTCGAGAAATATCTATTTGTGAAGATCTTTCGAATGCGTGACAGCTTGGTAACACATTCGCGAGGACTACCGGATTTGAACCGAGGAAAAGCTTGGTTTGAATCCCGTTAAGGTTGTGCAGAACCGAGACAGATTCGACCTAAAAGTATTTTCAAGTGAAGGTGAATTGCACCTAGCGGCCACTGAATTAGAAACTTTTATTTTACGAATAGGCATGCGAGTGCCAATACCGATTCTCTTCAGTTCGCTGCGCATAATTGGGTGAGATGTGGATTGGGAACAGCCTTCATTAAATGCTCGGTCAACTACTGCAGGAAGTTTTGTTTCTCCGTACAAGCCTTCTCAGACGATGGCAATCTCATTCCTGACAGACCATCTTAGGACCACAGTTACACCTCTTAGTCAAGCAATGTGGGTTATTTTTCCAATGATTACAAACCTGGAATATGCCATATTTTGAGAAATCAGTCAGCTCGGCTGTTTTCCAATTTCATGGCTAAAGCCAGACAAGCACCTACAATAAGTCCTTTATCGAAGTCCGTAAGATCCTTTGTTTTTCCCATTGTGATCAATACTATTGACGATTGCTGAGCAGCAACCGTTCTTAAATATTTGCCTAGAACATGTGGTGATGCACGAATAGTATGTGTATATATACTACTATTTTGCATATATACTACTTAAGTGACGTTTGCGTACATCTTCATACAGGTTTCTAATTCGGTGGTCGGTATGTGTAGTACGGAGTACGCAGTTTGTCCTTCTTCCAGAAACTCGGATATGTTTATCCTTCAAAAGTGACAACCCATCTAGAAAAACAAATAGAAGACGTAATAAAATGAACTCATGACCTTAGTTGTTTTTAATTGAGAGAAACCGTATTCCTTTTTTTTTTCACTGTTTAAACATCAGTTAATACGCACGCATAAGCATGCACGTACACACATACTATTCGTTGAATGTATTTCTTCTGTCTCTGGTAATATTTGAAATGTAATGCATAATTTATTTATTTATTTATTCTTATGGCAAAAGGAATACAGAACAGCTACAGGTCAATGTCCAGTCTGGAAAGCCAATCCAAGGCCTCATCCGTCACCTTGTGGATGTCCTGTACACAATGCATAATCATGTGAACCAACAGATTTTATTTCAAAGCGAAAAAATGTTCTTAAAATCTTCTGATGGACCCAAAACATCATCCTGTCGCCATTTCACTTTAAATTAAACTGGATGAAAAAATTCTGCTCAATTTTAAATGAGAACTGCTGTTTAGAATTGGCTAATTCCATGATGTGAGCTCAACTGGGAAGCATTTATTTCTTTAATTAATCAATTCCCAAGAATATGTGACATAACAGAAATAAAATAAATGAAGACATTTTTATTGGAAACACAATACGAATAATTATGAAGGACACTAATTTTAACTACGGACTAATTCAAGTACAACAATTCTAAAATTAGATTTGACTATGGATAAAATGGAAAGAGCATTAGAAATTATACAAAAATCACTATATTTTGCTAAAAGAACCAAAATGTCGTGAAGAAAGATGATGTTGTGCAATGTAATGCTAACTAAACCGATAGAAAAAATATTCAACTACTATGCTTTGATAGAAAAATTTCCAAAGTCATTTTTAAGATAATAGTTAGTAATAAGAACTGAAAAACAAAATAGTTTACAATTGTAGAAGATATCAAATCAACTGCTTCACAAACTCTGTTTGTGAAGCAGTTGCGTTTCTACTCTTTCTTGAAAGAAAGAATTAGCAGTTCTGTCGCAAATTTCTGCCAGCAACAGTTTTTAGTTAGCAATTATTTCTGGACAACCAAAGCGCGAGTGCATTATTCTGACTCCAGCATTCTCTGAACCATAACACTTCTCATTTGAGCTCACGTCATGAAATTCATCACTTGATACCTAACTAGAAAATCAGGCTACTATTGGAACAACAGTAACTACTAACCCCAGCAAACAGATCCACCCCCCCCTCTCTCTCTCTCTCTCTCTCTCTCTCTCACACACACACACACACACACACACACACACACACACACACACACACACACACACACACACACACACACACACACACACACACACACACACACACACACACACACACACACACACACACACAGGCGCAAAGCCGCGACCCATCCTGCATGTGTGTGTGTGTGTGTGCTTTGATATGTGTGCTCTGCATGTGTGTGTGTGCCCAGATAGCCTCTAGAAGGATTCTATGTAGCTGCACTTGCCAGAAGCTCCATTTTTCCTGCACTCCATGAAGTTCTTTTAATGTAAGGAATGTCTAAACCATCAGTTGATCTGGTTCCAATGAACTATCGAAACATACATGACCACATGTTTCGATGGTTCAAAACATACGTGACCACATCTCTATCTTGTGATCAACTTTCATGTTTCCATTGTGTTGTCTCTCATTGTACATCAATATGTATAAATATGGTTATTTATTATAATAGGTAAGCTGTTTTATTTCGGATTAGACTGTCAAGGAAAAGATCTGTTCAAATCAGTGCAAGATCCAGGGAGAAAGCGATGGGGACAATTTTTTTCACCTTTCATTGATCTAACATTGCGAATTTTCAGCTCATTAATACTGCAAACGAAATTATCTACAAATTACTGAAGATCAAACAAATGCTATTAAATCAAAAATTGCAGGAATAGCATAAATACTAAAACAATCTCAGTCTTTCTCAATCGCTCCTGTCAAAACTAGTCTGGATGGACTGCTGATTCCTGAGAATAATGCAACCATTAAACAACAACTAAAATAATAGGAATAATTTCATTAGAATATGAACAAACCTATGGAAGATTCAACATATTTTTGGGAATAAATTAATTTGTATAATTTTGAGTTTCCCTTGTTTTAAAATTCTCTGAATGCATGAGATTCTAACTGCTGCATATGATCTATATAATGAGTAATCAATTCTGATTACAGAGAACGTATTTCCGACATTTTCCATCATAAACTCAAATCAGATCAGCTAATCATTCACATTAAATTGTTCAGTACCATTATGAAGAGAGAGAGAGAGAGAGAGAGTTCATTATTCTTCATAAGTGCTACCACTATTCACAATGCATCAACATTTTCACTCTAATTTTTGTGACTTAGCATCGTACCATTCCATTTGACACCGCATGTGTAGTCAGTGAAACAAATATTGCAATATGTCGAAGCAGCCCAGAACAAAGGGATGTATTTTAGAAATGCATGCATTCATAGGAAGTTTAAATATTTCGTAGGAAGTTGTCAAGAATGCGTCTAAGCAGATCGTGTCCTCAGGCCTCTTTGTAATCGCATCCCTCGAACCCAGGTAACTTATTAACTCACATTTCCTTCTTGAACAATTTTCTAGATCACTGGATATTTTAATGTTTCGAAATCGGCAAATCTCGATCAAATCCGATGATCATATTTTTCTACCACCTCCAGAAACATGGTGGGATTTACGCGCGAACACTTGCATAAGTTTCATCTCTAATTCCCATTTCGAGTAAATTAAATTTCGTTATTAGATTTCCACCGATATTTTCTTGTGTGTGTGTGTGTGTGAGAGAGTGAGAGAGAGAGAGAGAGAGAGAGAGAGAGAGAGAAAATACATTAATCCGAAAGATAACGTTATCTTTCGAAAATAGAAATTCTTCTTCATAGTTGTTGCCCTCAGGGATGAATGAAAATAACCTTCACCAGGCAGGCACGCAACTGCTTTATTCATGGATATCTAATGGACTGTTTGAGTGTGTGCATTATTATTTAAAGAAGAAACATTGGAACGTTCACTCGCATATTACTAAAGGGATTTATACAGCCATTTGATGCCGACTAGAATAATCACTTAAAATTCTACTGCGCCTTACCGAAAATATCTATAGGCACAATTGAACTTCCATTAATGTACATTTATAGTTAAACAATATCGAGCATGCATTGTATTTAAAATTAAAGTACTTTCGATTCGTACAGCCTTAAGTTTATTTTATATATTATTATATATAAAATATATAGATTATTTAAGATGGTGTTTGACATTTTTAGATGAAAATACTTTTAACTATATATTTTTAAGACAGTTTAATTATTAAAATTATTATATTTAATACACAAAAATTTTATTTATTTCTTTTGTACTTAAAATTATAAAGACGATTTAGAACACGAATCTATAAAACAGAATTATTAATGTAACCTAAAACAGTATTTCACAAGGAAATGATTGAGAGGATTGCAGATGCAGGACCAGTCGCACTTTCTGATTGATGTATGTTCGATGATGATTATGATAAAATAAAAAATGAATATCACCATAAAGTTGTCCAGCAAACAGAGAAGTTCGCAGTTCTAAACGAAAAGAAATCACTAATTTACTAATGGCTTCAAGTGCTGTTTAAACTCTATACATGTTCTGCACAGTCAGCTGTGATGATTCGTATCTGCGTAGGTGTATTCTTTGTTCATTCAGCTGTGCGTGTTTCACTTTGTAAGCGCGCATTGCGACATACAAACAGAGACTTACAGGATACGTTGTGAAATCGTCTGCTTAGCTGCTGGAAATAACATGCAAATATTGTCTGGAGATGAATTATTTAGTGGAGCGTACATTCCAGTACTTCCATATCTCTTTTTAACAAAGTTCAAGTTGAAATCAAAATGTCAGTTAAGTATATTTCTCAGGAGCACACCAGATAAGAAAAATGCGTAAGTCCTAGCACATCCTTAATAAAATAAAACAGGAAATTGAAAATAAATAAAAAATTCCACATGAAAAACTCCACATCCACGCCATGTTAACTTGAACCTATTGTATATTCATACGGATTTGAAATCTCCAAACAATTATAAATTGAAATGTCATAATGAATTGATTGTACATAGAAATTACCTTAGGGGAAGGGGAAGAAAGCATCTAACACAAAATATTTATGAATTTTCTTGTTGGAATAAAAGTAGTTTATAATTTCAGAGGAAAGTTATTTTATAGTTTTTAGTAGCTGATTATTAGTGAAAAAAATTAAAACGCGAAGGGTTTTTATTAACATTATCGTTAAAATTTGCATATATTTATTAATCATCTGAAGCTCCAAATAAGGAAATACAATGGTGAATAAAAGTTTGATTTTAAACACTTGAAAAGACTTTATATCTCTATGCATCATATCGCAATATGTAGTGACCGAACCTGATGGTAACGCGTTTAAAGGGTCTACGTCATCAGCTGGTGCATAATTCTGCTGTGTTGCCACATGCCAGGAGAGAGAAAGTAGGGGCACTGCCGAGGCCATGTTAAGGTATGGAGAGTGGATACCGTATGTGTAGATGACGTGTCTAAGAATTCATTTCACAGTATGTTCCACTGCTACTTTTCTCTTTATCTCTGAAATGCTAACAGGAAATCCGAATAAGTCAAGTGTCAATGCGGTTGAAAAACAAACCTTCCTCAAACAAATTCTTCAATTTTTTTTTTTTTTTTGAAAAAAAGAACCATGATTTCTTGCATATTCATTTCACCAACATTCGCATTATAAATATCAACTTAAGTGATGTGTATTATCACCTGCAGATATTCAAACCTGATCTCGTGCTTTTGACCGAAATTCAAATCACTGTCACAACAGTCCCAACCCATCATAATTTTCCAAATTATACTCCGTTGAATTTTGCATTCCCATATCTTTGCCAGAGGATATGCAACCATGAATCTTCCCTTTTTAATCTTCTATGGTTTAAGATTTCTTGTGTCATTCATCTGCTGTCTTTAATACTCCCCAATTTTGAAAATAATTCTGATCGCTCTCTCTCTCTCTCTCTGTGTGTGTGTGTGTGTGTGTGTGTGTGTGTGTGTGTGTGTGTGTGTGTGTGTGTGTGTGTGTGTGTGTGTGTGTGTGTGTGTGTGTGTGTGTGTGTGTGTGTGTGTGTGTGTGTGTGTTGATTTCTTATCCTTGAAATTTGATATCCTGCAGTCAACTAACAACGAAGACATCTTCCTTAGCGATTTTAATGTTATCGACTTCAGTTGGTTCCCTTTTTCCCCAATTCCAATGCCCAAATTGGAAGAAAATCTAAAATATTTCTTATAAGCAACAACCTAAAGTAAATTGTCTATCTGTCGACAATCCCTTCCTCTCCTCCAATATTCTGGATCTTCCACAATAAGTTGTCCTTCTAAGGACACTGTTGGTAATCATGATCACAATCTCGTCCAATTTTAATCTCTACTGTAATGCTCTCCCTCACCTGTTCACGACCTCGTATCTTTTGGCGCCACATCTTCAAGTCGAATATTTCCAAGACTTCGAACCTCCTTTCTGACGGACTAGTGTTGCCATTCCTATTGCCTCTAGATCCAAATTCTTGTTGTGATTTGTTACAGAAATTAACCGCGTTGGAATGAGAGCTTTTATTTCCATTAATTTCAAAGTTCCCACTCAATATCCAATCCATGGTTTCCAAGAAATGTGACAAGGAAATCCAAAAAATCTTATCGCAAGTGGCTTGAGTGAAAACTTTCAATTTTATTTACAGTCCACAGTGAACCCAGCATCACTTTCCAAACCACCATGAGCAGGGATAGTCTGACTTTAATAGGTCAAATGTAAAAACTCGTACCGTGTGCCAGTTGAATTGTACCTTCGGGCCCCTTGTAAACGCTGTTAAACGCAGTTTCACTCCATAATCTGTGCTCTCACCAAGATGACAGTAATTTTGGGAAATCTCTTTCTCCTGTTCAATAGAATATTGCATAACGTGCTTCCTAGCTTCTCAAGATATCAGAAGAATCTTGAACAACCTATATACTAAAGAGGTTTCTGATGCTGATGGTATCCCATATTTTTTGATCAAAGTATGTGTTTCCGAATTAACATCTGTGTTTTTTTCGCCTCTAAACGATAATTATACCGAGATTGAGCTCAGGGCACGGAAGCAAGGCAGTATACAGCGGTTGAGTGATGATGCCTTTCTTACAACGGCTTTTCAGCCAAGATAGAAGATCAATTTTCGCAGTAGATTTATCATCTATTATCAAATCAACACGAACACGTGCAACATTCTTTTACAGTTAAACGGCTGACTGGCAGAACATCCTAATCCTATTCATCATTAATTCCATCTATCTCCCTTCTGTGGAACAGCTTCTCCCCCCCCCCCGCTCCAAACAATTTCCACAAAGACCAACCATCAGCTTTTCAAAATGAATACCAGCAGATTGCTTAATTCTAGATTCTAGCTCACATGAAGGAAAAAGAAAAGAAAAATTATATAAAATAGAGGGACAATGTGATTTGTTATTTCAGGTCATTCGCTGTCATGTAAATGGGGTAGATATTTTAAAGAAATCAAGAAAATGCTGTGAATATCAAAATCCATAGAAGAGAATAACGTGCAACTGCAAAGCATGTTGTTCGGCATCCACAGCAAAGTACATGCCATGGAAAAGACCAGCGTTATGGATGCCGAACAAGAGGCATTTGTAGTACGATAATGTTGCAGCAAGCAGGTCATGTTATCGTACCTGGTCAAATGTTGTTTCATATGTTTGCAACATCTTGCAGTAGGCAAGATGTTGTAAAACTTTAGACTCGCCTCAAGAAAGAAATCCCGGTGACTAACGTCTCCATATCAGGCAATCTGACATAGTCGGTATTTTCATTCAATAGCTTCCAAATGTTATAGGGTGGGGTTTCTCTGTTCCCTTTTCTTGAAAGATGATCATCATAACTATTTAAATTCTATAAAATATATTAAAAATGGATGCATTTTAAAGCTGTTTTTTATTAAAATATATAAGGAAGTTTAATGTACAGTCATTGATATATCACGTGTTCCCAACAGTATTCGAATGTCTGACAATCATTTAATAATTCCTTATTATTGAATTCTTGTTCCTATTACCATTCCATTCCATTACTATTCCAAATAGTAAAAAATATTTTAATATTTGGATTTGCTTTTCACCTCTAAGTTATCAAATTGGTACAAGATTTAAAAATTTGCAAACAAGTTTCGGGTTAATATGCGCACTTAATCACAGCAATAATTGCTTTTAAAATGATCGACACCTTTACGTTTTTGCAACTTAAACCAGCCCGAGTGTAAGTGGTTAATTGTTTTTTTTTTTTTAAAGAACAGTGACTTACACTAATTTTGCTGAGCAAAAAGGACATATCTGAAATTGTAATATTTTCAACTGGGAAATTCGTGGAACTTCATTTAGATGCTGGTAAGCACGAGGCACATAATTCAATGGAAATCTTAATTCCCATACTTATAATGGGAATTAAGGTTTCTCTAGAGATTAATGGCGGATATCTGTGAATTTAGGTTTCTGATTACCGAGTGTATATTTTTTAACAAACGGAAATTTTAATTTCAATACCTAATTAATTTAATTAACTGACATTCATGAAGAAACATCAGAAACTTGAAGTGAGCTACATCGCATGTGGTAAACGATGTATTCAGTAGGGGAAGGAAATAATGCGATTGCTCGTAGTTGGACATTCCCCCCCCCCCCCCAAGAGCGTGCTTACTTCTTTGGAAAATGATGTTTTAATCGATGTTTAAAATACTTTCTGCAAGCACAGAACTAATATTGTTTTTATATATTATATTATATAACATATTATATATTATATATTTTTAATAATAATTATTTGCTAATCCTAAACAGCTTTAATATAAGAGAGAATTACCATCTTCCTTTGCCTTCCCCACGAAGCGATATTATTATTATTATTATTATTATTATTATTATTATTATTATTATTATTATTATTATTATTATGAAAAGAGATCTCCATGGAGTCAGGGACTCATCGAGGGAGACCACATACTACATACACACTTATCATACTTAATCTTGAATTCATTCACACTGCTTGCACTCACGACATCCAATGGAAATCCATTCCAATCACTCACCACCTTAAGAGAGAAAAATCTAGCCCTCATCCCCTTCTTAGCGGCATTTATTTTCACTTTCCAAGGATATCCCCGTTGTCCTATCCCCTTCATGAAAAATTCCACCAACTGAAATCCTGTATGGCCCTTAGAGAAGTTGGTAAGTGTCAACCATATCACCCTTCTTTCTCCTGTTTGCTAGTGCCTGCAATCTCGAAATTCTCAATCTGTCTTCATAATCAGCATTCCACAATACACAACGAAAACCACGAGACCAGAATGCGCCCAATAGTCGAAATGAGGTCTTACCAAGGCCTTTACATGTCAAAGTTCGTTCCTTCGTGGCAATTATATTTTAAGTTGTGCAATCCTTGCTACATGGCCTGAATTTCAACTTGCTATCTACTAACACTCCAGGATCCCTAACCCGATCAGTTTCTCCTAGCATAATCCCACCAATATAATACGACATTGGATATCTAATCACACCAAAATGCATGACTTTGAATTTATTGACATTGAACGGGCATCCATTTTCCCATGCCCACAATTCCAGCCTATTCAAATCATTCTGCAAGTATTGTATATCAGCAGCATTCATGATTACCTTACCTATCTTTGCATCATCAATAAATAGCTGTATGTCGCTTGTCAAATCCTTCCCAATATCATTAATGTATAGATTGAATAACAGTGGACCAAGCACTGATCCTTGCGATACATCACTGATTACCTTAAACCTTGCAAACATATCTCCCGTATACCAGTTTTTTATATCTGTCAGTGAGCCATCCGTTTATCCGCGCTACTATTCTATAATCGAAACCCATATTCTACAATTTATGCAACAGTCTTCCATGCTGTATTTTGTCAAACACTTTAGCAAAATCCAAAAATATTATGGTGTGATCATTCTCCTTGTCTATTTCAATCGTAAAATTGTTATAGAATGTGAGCAAGTTGCTAAAATATGACCTTTCCTTAGTAAACCAATGTTGTTCATTGCATAGTAGAGATTCATTGTCAACCCATTTATGAATGAGGGCCCTAACCAATTTTGGTTAGGGCTCGCATTCATAAATGATTAGGGCTCTTTGCACCACTCTTATGCAATGGAATCACCATACATTCTTTCCACTCCTGAGGAATCTTCCTTGTTCTAAGACCCAAATTATATAGCCTGCTCAAAGGAATAGCAAGTTCAGCTGAACACTCTTTTAGCACTCGTACTGACATCCCATCAGTCCCTATTGCTGAATTGGTATTCAGTTTGTGCAGCAGCTCTAATACCTCCTCTTCATACACCAGTTTCTTCACAATGCTCCATACGCAGGTTGATAGCTTTTAGGAAATTGGGCACTCATTAGTTGAACAATCTCTTCTGCATCTATCACCATCACACCATGTGGATTTAGTAGAGTTATTCTTTCATATGCATTCTTTCTTTTACTTACAACATATTGATAGAATTCTCTGAGGTTATGTTTAGCTTGTAGAGAGAGAGAGGTTCTTTCCAGACTTAGTTTTCCGTACAATAGTTGTGACTCTTCTGTCCTGCTACTTATAATTTTACTAACAGATAAACACAAAACTTATTCTTATATAAGACCATCTGTTTAATACAACGTACAAGAACGCCTACTAGTTTTGCTAGCCTACTGTCTAGCTTTGTCAAGGCTAAAAAGGTGAACAAAAAATAATAAATGCAAAAAAAACGAACTAATACAGAACCGTTTACAACGGTTAGTACACCAAATTTAACAGCTCGCGTGACAATGTATGCATGTAGCGAGATGCTTCAGTTATTATTGTGAACACACGTTAAATAGTTTTTAGCGTACTGTAGTTCCGCTAACCTTAATGAATGAATCAGATTTTTCCATGTATCTTTCAATACTGCTCGTTGATTTCGGTTGAGGTTATTTCCTGTTCGTAGGACCACTGTTGCTTCTTTGAATATTTCTAGATCTGTAGTCATCCTCTATATATGGCATTGAGCTGTTTTCCCAATCTATCGCGTGGTTAGAAGTTGAGACGTGATGTGCCAAGCCTGAGATATCCACACTGTTGTGATTAACATCCCCAACGTGTTCCTTCTGCGGTTCTGTATTAGTTCGTTTTTTGCATTTATTATTTTTTTGTTCACCTTTTCAGTCTTGACAAAGCTAGACAGTAGTCTAGTAGCTGTTCTTGTACATAATTGTATTAAATAGATGGTCTTATATAAGAATAAGTTTTGTGTTTATTAAATATACAAAGACCAAATATGAATTTCCTAACAGATATCACACGCACACCGTATCGTTCCACATCATCATTTTTTCTGCGAATCTCTTGCTTGATAAGATTGCTCCTACCCTATCTATTCTTCGAACTCTTGGGACATATTTTGGTATTGCATCATTTAAGTATTTTTTAAATGCTTCCCATCCAGCAACCGATGCCGTTCCGCTGAACTCAGTATGCCCCTGAAGTGGTCATAATTTACTGCTTTGTAGTTCAGCATGTAACGTTTTCTGAATGGAACATTCATCAATTTAGCCACTTCTCAAGTAAGTACCGCATGATCACTGTCACCAACTGGAGGCAGAATAATTACATATTTAACTGAAATCTCCTTTGAAATTGTAATCAGATATAACACTCTTTGACCACGTGTTCCCTCTGTCATAGACTGCTTGAGAAAGTTGTCTCGCAACAGCTCAAAAATTCAGTTTCATTCTTTGATTATCCAATCAATGGGATAATCATCATAATGGGAGACTTTGAATAATCAAAGTCTCCCATTATGATGATTCTTTTCGCGCTCATCTTTTCTAGTGGTTGTGCATTTCTTCATCACTAGCAACCGGTCAACTACGTATGTAACAACATCACACTATGTAATTGATCTTGTTGGATTCCACCTCACACCAGCTGGCTTCAAACTTACTTTCGCATTAAAAAAAAAACGTTTACTAGTATTGCAATTATAGGTCTTACCATTAACCGGATTCAAGCCATTAGATATCATTAGCAGCACTCCCCCCTCCCTCCTATCCTCTCTATCCTTCCTAAAAATTATTGTACCCTTTACACTCGATACCAATTAGCATGTATGATTCTGATAGCCAGATCTCACTAATGCCTACAATCTGGGGGGGGGGTCCCAACATATTGACTAAGGCAACAAACTCTACCCATTTATTTCTGATACTCCTAGATTTCGTATACAGAGAATAATCTAGCTGCATGTTTTTTGTATACTCTTGTCTGAAGTCTGCGCGATACAGTTGGACAACTTTCAGATCTCTGTTTTTATCTAGTGCATTATGTAGACATCTATTGTTTGATCGATCCGAACCGGACGAACACAAGATCGAAATCATTCTTTCGTAATAATTTCAATGATGAGTCCCATTCCTGTTATAAACACAGTCACATAACATTGTCGCTCATACACACGCAATCTTGCCATTCCTCCCATTATAATTTAGTTTCCCTTACTTTGTTTTAATTCTCATACCAGTTAGTTTTGAAGACTCCTGATACGAAACGCATTCAAGTGTAGGCCGTTCCTGTTATATACATTCAATTTTCCCTCAGACTCACTCCAGACATTCAAAAAACTCGCATCCATCCCTTCTATATTATCCTAATGTAATAATCGCAAACACGAAAGACAACAGAGATTCAAAATCTTCATGAAGTCAGTTTTGTCAGGAGGAGATTCCAATGGATTAAAGCAGAATAGTGATTGACTTGCTTGCATTATTTCTTCTTCCTCTCTCTCTCTCTCTCATGAATAAAGTCTTATCCAAATTGAGATTCTTATCTTTAAGCGTGTGTCAGAGTTTATTGACTGGATCACGAATTTCAAGATAAGAATACGACAAGAAGATGCTGATAAGAATATGCGTGCAATCAATACGGTCTTCTCAACAGTATTCAAAATAAACTTTTAACTGATTTTACGGTATGAAACTTAAATCAAAGGTATCAGGCAGTGTTCAATGTTTTCAATATTTTCGAATGAAAAATAATACTCCGAGTGTACTGTTGCGAGCGTTTTTCTTTATTTAAATCAGGTATTTTATTGACGTTTCATTCCCTAACCGTAGTGACTGTTGCTAGTTGAATACGTTTTTTAAAGCTTTATTTTCTTCTCTGAGTGTAGAGCTATGTCAGTAAGTTACTCTTGAAAAATAAAAGAACGCGTTGCCATCTGTCGAAAAGCAAACATTCACAGAGGTAGCATCATGTGATGCTTTGGAAAATGTTATTCGGATAAAAGGAATCGTTTTAAGATAAAACGTGCTTCTAACTGGTCCATAAGTTCACGCGGAAGCAACATGGGAGTTGTATTTATTGTTGCGCTGTTTTCGTTGATCATTTGGAACCTTTCAGGTAAGCTTTTTTTTTTTTTTTTTGTCTTCGGAGTAATTTTGGTTTTAGTGAAAAAACAGGCGATCTCGCGCGTGCGCGCATGTGTGTGTGTTGAAAAAAAAACATTTGAAATTTCATGTTTGTTTTCTACAAACATGAAATTCTACAAAATGACTTTCAGATATTTTTGGCTATCTGCAGTTTAATTTTTATCCTGTTTAATAAATATACTTCCCACAATTTGGTAAGGTATAAAGATTTAATATGTCTTATTTTAATTCTTTTCCGAATCCGTACCGTGATTTCCTATAGTGTATTTTAATTGAACGTCGAATGTAAAATTTTGAAGCGTAATAACACATAGAGTGGTTGAAATAGACTCCATAATTTTATGTTATTTATTCCAACACATGAAACATACCATTATTATGCTTGACACTGTTAGCTCGGGGGAGAATACGAGAATGCGCAGCCCTTAGTGAAATCAGTGCTGAGAAAGATCGCGAATAACAGAGAAGCATTTATTTATAGTGAAAATATTTTGCTAGACTTCCAGCGTTGTCGAAGTTTAGTGAGAATTTGGAGTGAAATTTGAGTGATCGGTAATACTTCAAGCAGGTCTTCGATAAATTTAGTTCACAGGTTTAAAGTCGTGCGATTCTCTTGAACTATAACAATGATACTGTCTGTCAACAGATGATACTCAGAAAGCTGGAAAACAGTCCTTTGTCAGACATTGATTCAGAAATTTGGAAAATCTGTAAGATGCCGTCCTAAAGAACTGAACTAAGATGAGGAGGGGAATTACTGAATGCAAGATTACTCGATATCCCTTGAATATATCAATAAAGATGAACAATCTTGTGTCAAAAAACACTGAAGCTTATTTCTTTTATCTAAGGATTCTAAAGAAATATCCTGAAGATCTACAAAATTCATGGTATGCGTTTTTGAAGTGCAGTTCTATTTAAACTGCTATGCTGAAAAACTTTTGCTATGGTTAAATGTGTAAGAGCATATGCGAGCGCGCGTCCGCGTGTGTGTGTGGATCTTGAAAAAAAAATTTAATAATGGAGACATCGTTATACTTCCAAGAATAATAGCTGTTGCTATGAATAGTTATTGCGCTATCTCAGGTTGTTGTTGTGTAGTATTGCCAGATTGATTTTTCCATGAATGCCTTTAACTTCATGTAAATGAAAAAAAAAAAAATTTCAATTGGCATTAACTTTGAGGAGACATTTATTTTAACAGGACGGTACTCGATACACAGAAAACCTAGAACTGATTCTCAATGAAAAATTGCCTATTTTCTGAACTATGATGCTCATTTGATTTGTACACACACACACACACACACACACACACACACACACACACACACACACACACACACACACACACACACACACACACACACACACACACACACACACACACACACACACACACACAAAGAGATACATGCCATCTATTTAGAAAAATAATTAAAATCGAACAGTAACTTTTGAGAAACCAGCTGCATATATTACTACTATCTGAATATGAGCTGTATCGTCCTTTTTCACTATTATGGCCGCTTTAAAAATTTTCACTATTCAGTCACATCCCCAACTCTCGTGTGCACAGCAAAATCTACGATACTGTATTCCAGTGCTGTGTTATAATGATGTTGGTATTATTTAATCGTTACAGATGCGATGCCGCTTGTTTCTAAAGAGGCTGATGGTTTTCGGGATGGATTGATTTCTGCTCATAATCTCAGAACGCGCTCTCTTCTTCGTGATAACGTAGTGAGCAAAGAAGAACTGGAAGAAGAAAATCCAATACAAAATGATGACATTGAATTTCATAACAGAATTATAGAACAGGAATAAACTGACTTCAAAGTCTATTTCTGCAATGGGATGTATAAGAAATAAATGGCATTTCAGTAACATATAATACGTATGTTAAATTGTGAAATCGTGTGGAGTGTTAAGTGTGGAAGGATATTTCCAATACCCTTCCACTCTTGACACTTCCACAAAATTCATTTCTTAGAAAGTACAATGATTTATACCTTTAATATAGGATAATAAAGATATAAAACATTTTCTGTAGCATTCGAATTTATTTTAAAACAAGTGATTATCATATCAGCCAAACTCCTGTTTCTTAAAAAAAGTGCAGGGAAAATGCGATTCAAAAAATGTGCACACTTTCATGTTAAAGCTAATGCTATGTAAACCTGTCACATGTTCCCATTGTATGCTACATTATTTTTCTGTCAAATGGATGCCTTTTTTCCCCTCATAAACAAGTGCCATATGATGATTTGTCCTTTCGAAATATTAAAGAAAGATATTTACTAAACATTCTAACTGACAAATTTGGGATAAATTTTCTATCATGTTAGTAATAATTCTGAAATTGTGACAAATAAATATATTCACACATATCTTCATTTGAGCAACAAATTGAAGAACTGGCCCCCAGTGATTCAACTTTCCAAAAACGTCAGTCGTACATTGTTTTGTGTTTATTGTGTATCGCCCTAAAATTAAACTAAACACACGTCTATAGTCGAAATATGTGTGATGACAGCACCCAGGACAGATGGCAAGCGCTCAATGATACTTTTTTTTTTAAATTAGTGATTTTCAATAAGTTACTACACATCTGATGAGCTTCAACAGTCACTGTCACATGTTTATAGGAAGACAGTGCAATTTAGCAGGAGAAACAGGAGGAAAGTATTTTCCTCCATAATGAACATTAGTGGGCTAATGGTTAGGACTCTAGGCCTCCATAAAGCTGAGGAATAGACTGGGAATTTCCAGAAGAAGAAATTCATGTACCACCTCTAAATCTGTACCAAAGTTTTTCTAAAATCGAAGCTTATAAATCTTTCTATTTCAGAACTACTATCTTGGAAGTTACTGCTTCATTTTACTATTTGATGTTATTTAATAACCTCGTGGTGAATTCCATGACACTAGATTTATAGAAATATTTATAAGCTTCGATTCTAGTCTTCGACTAGAGGAATTCTTCGTATTTCGTAAGGATTTAGTCTTTCCCTGCTTTGTGGAAGCCCACAATGGCTCCAGAACTTCAATGTTTGGTCTCTAAAGTACGGTTTCAGGATGGTTTATCTAACCATTATCACACCCACGGTATTAATGCATTATTGATTCATAATCTTTGATGGATTTTTAGCAAGTGTTTTAATCCGAGAGAAGCAAGCACGAATTTTTAATCTCCTAGTTGATCATCAAAATCGAGCATAGAACAGACACACCTAAATAAATATATCCCAAATAGTTAAGATTATAAACGTTTGTCTCGTACACTGCAAGAATGCACTCAGCCCGTGCGATGTTGGTCGTTGATGATTAGCTGCCTGCCTATTTCAATGAAGTTAAGGCAAAAGAGTGCCTTGACACCCTTTGGGAAAAGAAAAGGTATTAGGAAGTGATTTATTTACATAGTTTTTTGTTTAATCAAATTTAGAAATATATTTTATGATGCATATTTTTACGGCTGTTATGTTAACAATCATAATTCAATGCTATTCAATTTAATGTTAACAATGTTATCATGAAACTTAGATTTTTCACTTCGCAAAAGAGGCTAACTAGCTATGAGACGCGCAATTAGTAAATCTAAATAATATGCATTATAATGTATGATACTTCCAAAGAAACCAAAGCAAACCTATGTATTGGATTGCAACATTAAGAGCAAATGCTTCTTCTGGTGTGGTGATAATTTCAGGGGTCCCGTTTCCATAACTAGTAGAAGCCTACGGGAAATCATTCTTCACAATAAAATCAAAACACCAATTTCGGAGTGTAGTTTTATTTCTTCTGCTATCCTAAACTTACAACTATATTAATAATAATAAAATAATTAAGACACAAAGAATAAATAAGACACAAAGTTTAATTTCTTTCAGAATTTTATTTTACACAATTTTCAGCAGGTGAAACTGTACACAGTTCGGTACAAAACGTTACGCACATGAGCACGCGACATCATTTAACATTGTTGCCTTCTCTATCGTAACAAATCTCATGCAGTAGCGCCATCTTTTGAACTATATTAAAATTATGCTTAGAAATATATTACATCGTACAAGTTCATCACATTTTTATTAAAATTCTTGAGCTAAGACAGAAAATGAAATAAATCATTTGATATCTACATCTTTGTACCTATGAAATTTATCACGAAATTATGTCCTGCAAATAAAATTTATTAAGCAATTGATGATCCCGAAACATGCCATTTTTAAATACTTCTAAGGAATAACAATAATATTATTATTATCACGGATGGAGTACCTCTTATGATTAGTACTGCGAATCACCAGTAAAGGCAGAGAGAGATCGTTTTCCTGTCGTTTCCCAGGTTCCAAATGCCAAACAGGCATCTGCGAGTGAGTAAGCAATATCGACCTCTGATTATCGTAAAGGTCATCGGACTGTTATCCAATAGCTAGTGTCGTTTGTTTATTCGCTTAATGTATCGAGACGTCCTGCTTCAGCTGACAAAATATGTGTGATATGTGATCATCGTAAGGACAAAGAAAATTTTCTCTACATATACTTCCAAGATGTGTGGGTTTTTCTTGCAGATGTTTCCTTTAAACCACGCAGTCTAAAGAACCAACATTGGTTAAATGTCACCAAGTCATTTATTTAACTTAAATGAACAGATCTAAGTATACGAAGTTCTTTTTTCTGTACATGAGTTTTTATTTTTTATTTTGCCATAATTATTGAAAATTACTAACTAAAATGAAGAAGCTCAAGTTTTTAGATTTATTTAGGAAAGAAACGATGTGTAAACTATTATTGCTTATCTTATTATTAAATCTAATATCTTCGGCATTCAACGAAAAATATCGCCAAATAGTTAAGCCCCCCCCCCGTCTCTCTCTCTCTCTTTCTCTTATTAACATGAGCATCAGGCATCAGGTTTTATCATTACAGAAACTTCTAATTTATGGAAATGTTAGCTAGTTAATGCCAAACAACAAAGCTTGTTTCATTTATTTATTCTTAATCTTAGCGTCCAGGAGTTTGTGAGATTTCTGCTTGCTCAAAATAATGTCGTTAAGTTTGTTGTGTAGGAGAGCTGTCTGAAAAAATGAAATTAAAAATGGAATTTTGGTTCCACTCCTTTGATTTTTATTATTACTCTACGGTCTTCTTACTTTTAGCCTTGATCATACAGGCCACTTTATTGCTCAGGATTAAATGAGAACTGCAGGAACTGAATGATGTAATTTATGTTTAATCTTAGACAGTTATGACTGCCTTGTAATCATATCGTAAGTTGTGTCAATGTTCCAAATGAGATGTTTTTTTTTTTTTTTTGGGTACATAGTAAAGACATGTTACGATTGCAGATGTATCTTACATGTTGCTTCTACTATGTTGTGCTTTACAAAAAAGTTAAAAATTAAATTACTTAAAAATGCATTTATGTCCTATGTGAGACTGTCTGTGATAGTAGTTTCTTAGAATTTCTTTAAGGTACACATGAAATTTACAAGTTGCAGCTTCCCTCAACGAATTGAAAAATTTGGATATCATCACAGGGAAATGGATTTGTTTTATTGCTTAAATTTAAATTTAATGAGGTTAGTTTGAAGA
Source organism: Typopeltis vanoorti (assembly GCF_054136105.1). NCBI lineage: Eukaryota > Metazoa > Arthropoda > Arachnida > Uropygi > Thelyphonidae > Typopeltis > Typopeltis vanoorti. Next base: position 121,544,691 of record NC_143549.1, read on the forward strand.
GAGAGAGAGAGAGAGAGAGAGAGAGAGAGAGAGAGAGAGAGAGAGAGGTGACAAGATAGAGTCAGTCGTCCAAGGAAATGGTGCAAGGGCATTTCAACTGAAACTGCGTTAGCAGATCTTATAAAAGGCAACACAATATTTCCTTACTGAAAACTGTACTTATTCATTCTTCAAGAAAGAGAAACTTCAGGTATCGCATCAATATTGCTAGCAATTAACGTAATATAGAGCTTTTAATCTAGTAAAGAAATATATTAATAAAAGCAGTTGGAAATATATACGAAAATTAATGATATATTAAAAGAAAAGCGAATAGCACAGGAATTCAATTCGAACTGAATTGTTGACTAAATACATTATTATAGGCAGACAATCAAATCTTAATTGGCCGATAAAGATGAACGCAATTAGCTCGATTCAACCTTGATAACATTGCTACCAAATATGGCACAAAAATATTCGAGAAATAAACGTTTATAGGGTTTAAAGGAAAGAGGAAACTAATAAAAAGCAAAATTGTTCTCAATTATAAATCAATTGCTTATTTTTATTATTTATCTTGGTTGTAATATATGTTACTTTGACCGAATTCAAAACCAAACCAAGAAAATCTTCCGCAAGAGTTAAGTGACAGTCGTGGCAGTGTTCACACAATCAATCCTGTACTGATGGGAATGATCTTTTTTTATAATTATATTTGTTATAAAAGGACGTATTCTGTATAAAATCAATATTCATCTTTAAAAAAAAAAGAAAAGAAATGATCTAATGAGGTCTGCCTATGCACACCTTGCTGTGAAGAAATGAAAAACAGAATTGAATTAAGAGAGGAGAAAATCAAATCGCATCAAGCACATTGCGGAACAGACAAGCAGCTGCGATGATTAAGATGTCGGAAGACAAGAGAATGAACTTAATGACGAGAAAGAGAGACGTCACTCAGAAAATTACTTTTAACTGTTAATGAGAGTTAAGTAGCAAATTGGAGATTTCTTCACACTGTCAGATGCAGAAAAGGTTCAGTTTTGGATGTGAAGCTAATTCTTTATGTACGTAATCATCACAGTCTTTACAATCATTTCAGCAGGCTACATCAGTCTTTCATGTGATTTTCGTGTGAGTTATTTGACTACTTCATTTCCAGATATCACATTCCTAAGGATATTTTGAAATGAAAGATTTCTTAATGGAATTTAATTAGTAAGTGTTCATGGTTAAATTTAAATACTAATTGACTTATAAAAAGGAATTAGGACAGTTGTTGCTTGAGGAAACAAAAGTAAAAGACGTACACACAGCACGACGACTTTAGCCTCTCTCTCTCTCTCTCTCTCTCTCTCTCTCTCTCTCATTCACGCATACGCACACGCGAATACACCTTCTCGTATTCGTGTTTTTTTTTTTTTTCCATTCCCAACTTGCACACTGCTTTTGGGTTCTGTTACAATCAACTGAAGCCTTTGGAAAGACATTTTTTTTTCTTGCAATTCTCTTCAGAAAAAGCATCCAAGAAAGAACAAGAAAGACGAAGGATATATCACCAGGCTCTCTGTAAGTTTAGCAAATCGCCATATTGATTCACAAAGAAACAGATAAGATATACAGAAGGAAACCAATAAATCTATTTGCAAACATATTTATTAGAATTTGCTTCAATTTTAAAGCGATGAAAAGAATGTGGAAGGATGTATGAGTGATGATGAAGATCAAAAGAAACGGAGGTATCCATGGTAACAGAGAACCTGAGCCCTGGTACCCGACGTCAGAGCATCGAGGTATGACACGGGTGCACGAGCTGAAGACGACAACTACACTGGAGCACACACACACAAACAATTCAATATTTGGAAAGCTTAGAAATGAAAACAGGAACACAGGGTGACACGTGTCTGTTTTTATTTGGGATCGCCATTCAGAAGCTGTCTCTCAGCATCGCTTTCAGTTTAAGGATGCTTCATCAAAGCGTCGCTTGATATGTGTGAATATCACGATCAAATATATTATCGAAGAAGGGCATTTCAATCTCCGACAAGCGGTTCTTCGCGCATAAGGAGTTTATATATATACACCAAACATCGCATGCTCATGCGAATATTCGAGTGGACTGAATGATGTTTATATAAGAAAGAAAAAAGTTGTTTATTATAAGTCGGACTTGTTAAACGTCTTAAAAATAAAGTCAAATAAAATATCTTATCTTGAAAAGAAAAAAACAACAACCTTTTGCATTCGGTGCTAAAAGTAATCGAATCACTTGATGCTATAAATACCTCCTTTTGAATCTTTTTTTTTTTTTTTTGAGACAAATCGTTAGGAATTTGGATAGATCTGAACATGAGACCTCTAATGAATAAATGCAAGGAAGCATGTAAAGCCTAATGGGATTTTTAGATTTCTTTTAATTCCCATTTAATAAAAAACATTAAATTGTCACCATAGTGAAATGGAGCTGAAAGGCTTAAGTTGTTTTTTTTTAATGGATGACTCGTATAGATCAGATTAATAAAACTTAAAACTACTGGGGAATTAATTTTCTGAAAGCTTTATTTTTCTAAATGAAATTTTTAAAAAAAATTAAAAATTAAAAAAAAATTAAAAGAGCTCAATAAATAAATATAATTGCTTAAATTTTTTATTTATTCCCCCCTTATTAGTCGCACTTTACCAACATAGCCATAGTAACGGCATTTTAGCAATAATTACTATTGTTTTAATGGCGCTATTTTAAATGTCAAGATATCCTTTTAAAAAGTCATATTCAGGAAGTATTTTTAAATACTATGGCAAAGATATTTCATTAGCTTTTCAATACCTTTTCATTAATAAATTATTTAATTATAGCAATGCCAATTGCTTAGTTTATATTAAGCAGTGCGTATAATTTTATGAACTACAGTAAACCGCAATCTAATCATACTACTGAGTTAGTTTTCGAGTATTCTTAACTACGAAAAAGCGAACAGGTGGCGCTGAGGGTTAGCCAATCTCATGAACTGAGAAACATCGTGTATCCAATCAAGCACAATCATTCCCTGGGGTCCGGTAAAAACCCAGCTGAACTAATTTGCCTGCCAGCGTACATGCTGGAAGAAGACAATTAGCATTACGTAATCAACATCATATTGCTCAATCAATACGAAGGGTGTTTTCCACTTCTGTAGTCCCGTGCCCATCCCGTATTACTGCTAATTCAGCTACCAACACCACACAAGAGTTAGAATTATTATAGTTCATTGTTTTTGTCATATGATTGCCCAAATGTCTGCGGCGTTTAGGGGAAGAGTTGAACGCAGATAATAGCGGTATTTGAGCCATGAGAATAATTAAAATTTTACACTTTTTAATTGTTGTTCTTTTGCAGTAGGATCTTATTAAAAGTTTACATCATCATCATACATAATAGCTTGAGTATAACACGATGACGTCATTCAGCAATCGAATGTTGCTTCCCCCTCAGGTAAACAAACTGTTAGAAATGGAAGACGTTTGAAAAACAATCAGTAATCCGATTAACATCATTCTGGTCTTGTTAATGCTGCGTTTATATTTTCCATTTTTTTGAATTTTAAAACTGAAAGCCAACACAGCAACTTCAATTACTGTCATAACGGAAAAGTTTTGATCTTGGAAGAACATCCGAGCGTAAACAACTTTTTCACATAACACATTCTCTTCACAAAGAACTTTAATTTCAACATTAGATTTTATAACATCTTGTTCCCTTTTGGAGTTGTACTTAACTGCTGTTTTTACGGAAGCTGGTTGTATTACCAATATCAGGAAAATACTTTATTGCATCATTGAAGGGGAAAAATGTTTGCAACAAGTAAATAAAACATTCATTTAAGTTGAAGATAACCTCAGATTGCTTTTGCAGAAAATTCCGTGTACTCTTAAAAAAAATAGAGTGCATGATAGTGAAATAGCTAGGATTATTTATATGAAATGACTTCAAAATTACATTATGTATTCAGCAAAGCGATAACATCGTCTGAGAGAAATAAAAAAAATAAAAAATAAAAAACGTACATACTGCGCGCTGTTTTTGAATCGTACGTAAATTTTTTAAAATTTTTATCATCAGTCTATGATGGCTTATTATAATAATGAAATTATAATAGAAATTTCTCTCCCAGAAATATAAATGAAATACAAATATCTGTTTTCCATTATATATAAATTGACTAAATTTTAAAACAGACACCGTAGTTCAGTTTGGTTGAAAAGACCTGGGTTCGAATCCTGCCTAGGAAGCGAATCCTACCTTTATCAGAGCCTACAAACCGACGGTGAGTTAGCCGGTCTCATACGGAGGTGGCTAAGGTTTTCTTCTTCGGAAACGGGGTTTTTATTCATCCAGCAAAATAGGCAAATCAGCCATTAGAACACATTCAATTAACATACATAATACTGGCCTCATATCTTGAGTTTCTTCGGCGGTAAATCCAAATGAACCAACCAACTAAATTGTAATTACATGTACAAAGTTTCCTGATTGATTCAATCAATTTATATTCCGCATTTGAGTCTCGCATATTGTATACGAAATTCATCAGAAGTTCATTCTCTGTTAATTCACCAGCAGGTCAGCTATCTGCTAATCTGTCTTGATCTATTCATCGTGCTAATAATGCAGGCATACCGTAATACGGCATCGTCGATCTGCTAACATCAATATGAACTCGAACTGAAAAGTGTCAGTTCTTTCACTTAGATCAGGTAGATCAAAAATACGTGGAAAACTTTGTGAAGAAATTTAGCAGGTCGTAGTGAATGAAGATTTATTCTGTTATTTTCAAAATTCTGATTTCATTCAGATACAGACCTTAAAAGGAACTCAGTGGGAGCGACCTTTTGATTCAAATGATCTGGATTCCAATCTCATATAGGGGACGAGGAACTGAGGACTTTTCAACACTGAAGGATGAGTGAATACACATGGAGATGGGTACATTTTTTCTTTCTGCACAACTGGAAGTTGAACAAACACAACGTTCTAATAAGCTAACAATAATTGTTCGAACTGCGAAAAAAAGTCAAGTTTAAGAGAAAGTCAAATCACTGAGCTGTAACAGCCCACTGGGTGTAATGGAAAATGGAGTAAATTACTGCAGTGAGATGAATTTAAAGTTGAATATATTTTTCAAATTTATTATTCGGTAACCCCATAGATCCAGGCCCAAACTTCGACGCCACCACTAACCTTTTTTGAGGATACGGAATCATACCACTTTTTGTATTTTTCTTTATTTCTAGAAGAATAAGTGCCTGCTAATGACTAAGAAATAAACTTATTAAAAAAGAACTACATTTCCTTAAAAAGATTGGCAAATCTCAACTGCTCGCTTTTCTTTTGTTTAACTATCTCGATTGGGTAAAGGAAAACTAATTGTTTATCTTCATACACCAATTTAAATGGCAGGATAAACAGATAATTATCGGTCTAATTAGTGCGATGAATACAAAATTATTACAAAATGTCAGAAAAGCATTTAACTGTGATATCAGTTGGCATTAATCTATAATATTAAATAAAATATTTTGCAAAGGATAAGCTTCTTCTTGTTTAAGTATATTGTCGTTCAGAGCTGCTGAAAAAAGTCTACGAAATGGGATATTCACTGATGGCTGATGGAAGTCTATTCATTAAACTGCAAAGATAAGTGAAAATTCAAGCTGGGCTGTGACGATTTAAAAATTACCATCGCAACAGATCAACGATAAATGAAGAGTCAGGAACCAAAATATTTCATTCGTATGTAAAACATCCGACATTTAAGTCCTTTAAGGTGTGACTTCAAACAGCCGTCTCGTCGACAGAATACAGCTCCCGGCAGATATTACACGTCTGCTCGTTTCGTCATAATTAATTCTCACCAAAGGAGGAAGTTATCGCCGTTAGGATAATAACATTTGTGTTTATTCAAGAACAGGGTATCAAGATAATTTTTTTTTTCAAATTTTTCATATTTTCTTAAGTACATCGAAAGTATCGGAATACCTTTTATAATTCTGTTGCGTCTAGCTGAAAATATATGTGAATATTATACAGTAATTCTTTTATATTCTTTAGACATTTTATTTTTCGATGGATAGCAGTAAACGCATATATTTCATAGGAAAGATTATTCTGCATCACAAAAAAAATATGTCGCGAATTCTGAATACGTGGAAAGACGCAGGTAGAAATATGAATAAAATCCAAACAGAACTGTGACTTTTAAGCAACTCGTTTTCAAATGTAACAATGAATCTGATCACGTATTCACACGAAGTCTCCATTCCTTTATTAAACTCGAGACAGTGCTGTCATGGCAACAAGCAACTGAAGTACGTAGGTTCATAGTTTCACATGGACGAACAACATCGCTACAATAGCGGCTAAATTATGAATGGTGAGGTGTTCTGTTACTAATGGATGTATTCAAATACTTTTTTTTTTCTTTTTAATTTTAATAATGCATTGCAGAATGCGCGTGTTACGGGCATAGCAACAGAAAACTTGACGGGATTTTAACAATACATTTAATCCTTAGACATTGCACATAATCGTCACACCAGACATGGAGAGTGTATAGAGGATAATGCTATAGGGCGAAATGCGAGTAGTTTATTTAATAGTACATCTTAGGAGAATCACATTAAAAGCACATTAGGCAGCTCTGGGCACCCATACGAGTTAGGGGAAAACGCCAAAAAGACATAAGTGAAAATATAACTAAAATAGACTGACGTCACTTCTCCAGTTGCATTTACAGAGATTTATTCCATCATTTCCGCATACATTGTTTGCAACTGATCCAATTTAATCAAAAATAATGCAGGTATGAATGTGAATATTTGGACGAATAATAAATAATACTCTTCCACCTTTTAGATGAGTGGATACAAAAATAAGCATTTAAAAAAAGTTTTTTTTTTTTTTTAATTTATTCGAAACATTTGAAAATTCCATATGCTGTTCCTTTATGAATACAAGTAATTGCGTTGTGCTTTACGCAAATATGAATGCAGATGGTTGCGCCATCTAACGAGAAAAACAAGAACCTTCTTTTTTTGGATCAGTTGTAGATTGAAAGACAAAAACCAATATTATATTAATATACGCGCAATTTAGAAAAAAGTTATCATAAAAGAAAATACACAAAACAATACATGATATAATTGGATTTGGATACTTAAGTCAACTTAGATTTCGTTTGTATAAAAAGTTAACCAAATAAATATGAAATATATCTAACATTTTCGGATGGTTTCATAGCTTTGGGCAGAATACATCCTCACACATGTGAGAAGAGACTTGACAAACAGTGAATCACAACAACTATTCACGGTTTCAGTAAAGAATCACAATCTTCAAGAATGTAATCTCTCTCTCGAGTTTAATTTTAGTGAAAGAATGCGCCAATGCAAGCCAAATATACGATAAGAGAGTAGAGAAAGCTTTCAGAAGAATATGAGGAGATTGATTTTTGGGCCAACTCATTTGAACATTATTCTTTGTGAAGAAAAAAAAAGAATATTAAGCATATTAAATATAGATGTAACTGTTCTAAGTGAAAGTGCAGCAGAATTTCTGCATCTGTTTTGACTGAGTATTGTTAGGGTATTGCTATTATTTCCCCCTCATTAAGTCTGAATAATTGGCGTTCTACTGAGTGTTCATCAGGTAGCTATCATCCACAGGGATGATAGCTAATGATAGTGGCAAAATGACTCTTCTCTGCCTTTATTTCCAAATTTCCCTGAAGACAGGAAATTGAGTTCATTATTTCATTCTACGCAAAGAACCGGAAACTCTAGTTATACGTGGAAAAGATTAGCGAAAAATAGAAATTAAAGATTAAAAAAATACGTAATGTAGTTAGGAACTAGAAAAAATAATGGCTCAAATCAATTTAGGTACAAAAGATTAATATATTTTTTCTATAAGGAGGTAAAAGGTCAAACACACACACACACACACACACACACACACACACACACACACACACACACACAGATTATTATATAAATATAATATATAATTTCTTGTCCTACAGACAGAAAGAATTTTATTCTTCCTTGTCTATACGTATAACATACAGAGAAGAAAGAATAAAATTTAATTTGGTTGAACATCCATTTTACTCGAAATTTAGTTTATTATACTGTGCGATCAAGTAAAACGAATAAAAATTAAAGAGAATGTAAAATAAATTAATTTCACATTCATGTAAATGACAACCGCATTTGTTATTTATTCTAAATAGTGTAAAATTATTTACTGTAGAAGTTTCATTCATATTTTGCCATAACTTCCACTTCGTACTTTTGCTGCCGAAAGAAAGCTAATAATAGGAAATGTTGAGAATGTATAAAGATATAACGAAATACATATATTTTTTTTAATTATTTCCCCCCCCCCCTTTTTTGTGTTATTTTATTAAATCCGCTTCGGTTGCTCATGTCCTATTAACTTATCTAATTTTCTTTTCTGAAAAAAAAAAAAAAAAAAAAAGGAAAAACCTCAAAAGAATGCAATAATTTTTTTTCAGAAGAGAGAGAGAGAGAGATTGACTTTTTGTTCCTTGCGTAATGCACTAAACTTGTTCGTTTCAAGTGTTATTTATATCCTAGAATCATTTGTGACGTATGTCTAGTGCTAAACAAATAATAACAATAATAATAAAAAAGGATATCATATTCTAACATTTCGATTTAAGACTCTATTCTCTGATATATGTTTTTTTGTTTGTTTTAAAGAACTGAATAACATTTAAAAAGAAAAAGAAAAAAAATTCTCCGGAACTCAATTAATGAAGGACACAATGCAAAACTACTCATCTGTTTAACTAGTTTGCATTATTTAAATATTCGACTAATTCCCTTCACACACACAAAAAAAGTACGAACTACTGTTGCTTTTGCACTTTTCTTTCAGTAGCCTCATAGGGAAGGAACAAAGTATTCCTCTTATGTCATTAAATTACTCGAGAAAAACGTTTCCATTGGGAAATGTTTGCAAGTATTAACATACATTAAATTAACTTAAGCGTATTAACTTAAATATAGTCTTTAAAAATGTGTGGCGTAAGAATTTGGCACTTTTCCAGTGGGAACGATCCAATTGTTGAAACGCTTTCTCTTCATGAACAAAAAAGCGTTGCATTGTTGGTAGAGGATCCAATTGTTGTCATTCGACAACTATTTTTTATTGCAAAAAAAAAGTAACAATTAAACCAATTTTCGCAAGTAATTTAGTGTTAAACAATATGCTATAACATTGTTAGTTGTTCGACAATTAATTTTATTGTTTTTCCCTTCTTTCTTTAAAGTGAAGACTTTTCATTTGGAAGTACTGGACCTAATATGAAATAAAAAAAAGACAAATAATTATGTGTTCCTTAAAATTCTTTCTTCTGAACTCAAAAAGAGTCTGAGATAACGATTTGTCACTTATATATCTTCCCACAACTGATTTATCTTCTTCTTGCAATTATGAAATATCCTTAGGGTAAGAGTCTTTGTTCCCATGCATTTAAAAGGATGGAAATCAGTTTCTTTCAAAATTCAGTGGACACTAGTGACCAATAAAAATGTATCTTCCGTTAAAAAAAATTGGTTTCTTTGAAATCGTTTTCCTTCATGCGGGCAACAAATGCTACAGACCACGAAAGTATTTTTATTAGTTGCTGTGCTTCCCTTTGTTTACGAAATGCCATTAACGGGCATCTTATCTAGAAGATACGACCGGAAGGCATCAAGAGATATATTACAGACAGAGAGGAGCTCCGAATCCATATCACTGTTTTGATTCGCTGGAAAGGTCTGTGGTTGTTACGGGGGGGGGGGGGGAAGTAAGGCAAATAATGGCAATTCCGGGGAAAACAAATGTGAATAGAAGCTAGAGACAAGCTGCCACATTGAATTACAGAAGCGGTACACATGATGGTGATGGTGGCGGACACGAGGGATTATATATTACTAGCATTCAGCTGGGCTTCCAGTAACGGGTATATATATATTTATATATATGTATATATTCATAAATGTGTGGTAATAGAGATTAATATTCTCTTCGTCTGTTGTTTCTTAGTCTCTTAAATACAATGAGATATGAAAATTGAAGCTCGTTTGTAGAGGCCATCAACTGTTAGTTTCTTCTTGGTATCATTTCTGGGGATGAAATAGGAGATTCATATTAAAAGTCCTGGATAGGCATTCATCCATCACTCGGAATTCTAATGGTGGGGACTTGGAGATATATAATGTTTCAAAATGTGATTTAGCAATTCCAGAATCGAGGAAACTAGAAGCAGATAGGATAGAGGGATACATTTGATCGATAGCTAGAGGAATAGTTACAGCAATCGATTGAAAATTTTAATAAATGAATGAGAATTTTAATCACGAAGTCCTTTGAATGTAAGGCAAGAGGAATAATGATAAGGCTTAGAGACTTACGGAGAAAGATACGAAAAATCAGTGAAGAAAAAGAAATACAATTCAGAATAGATAATTTTCTTTCCGACTTGTCCATCAACTTCAACGTGTCATAAACAATAAGGCCTCTAAATTCATATTTGATTAATAAGCCGGTAGCGAAGTGAACCATTGAATTTTTCAAATCCCACTTTAACTTCTTTCGGGGGTTCGAGATTCTAAAGTTGTTGACAGTTGATGCTGTCGTGTGAGTTTGTCTCTAAAATTTGAACGACAGAGGAGATCACTTTGTCGCTTAGTGGGGGACTTTGAAGATGTCCTCGCATCCAGTATACGAAGACGGACTGGTATTATTCTCCATCTTTATCCCCTCGGAAGAGGTACGTTGTCCAGTATACAAGGTTGAAGAGGGCGAACATCAGTGGGAAGAAGATGCGGGAGATGACGTCGATTCTCTTGGAACGCGTGGGAAACTTGTTCAACCAAGCTTTACAGAAGTTCTCTTTAGGAGGTTGCATGTGCACCTCGCAGTGACGAAGGGAATCCGAATTCATATCACCATGGTGACGAACAAGAGGTTTCTGAAATAAGAGAAAAAGAAATTTAAACATCTAACACACACACACACACACACACACACACACACACACACACACACACACACACACACACACACACACACACACACACACACACACACACACACACACACACACACACACACACACACACACACACACACACACACACACACACAAAATACGTTTTACTTGAATTTAGTTATTATACTCAGACATTGTACAAAGCATCCTTAAATCGCAAGAATAACCATTTTTTTATTTTTTTGGACATCATATTTAAGATCTAACACACACACACACACACACACACACAGATCTTTTAATTAATGCCATGAAAAATTAGATCTCAGTTGCGGTTAACAATAAAGAAGTGAAAACTTATTAAAGTTACAAAGAATTATTTTGTGGGAAAAAAAAAAGACAACGGAAAGCATATTTCAAAGACACTAATTAGCGTAATCAAGATAATCATAAGCTTCTAGAAAAGAACATCTCACGCCACTTGATATATGAAAGGAGTGGCGAAAGAACTCGCTCAATGTTTCACGCAACGGAGAATTAGAAGAAATAAAGCTGTTATTTTAGCTTACATTAGAATCAGGAACAAATAAACGACGACGACAAAAACAACAACAAAAGATTTTCTCTGTCAAAATAATATTAGAGAAGGATAGAAATAAAAATAAATACAATATATATATATATATATATATATATATATCATAAAATAAAAAAAAACAGAAAAGTAAAATTATTTTGGAAAAAAGGTTTTTATGAAAAATCTACGTTTATTTCTGTGTTAAAAGATTTTGTTCCCGACATGCAAATTCATCTGTAATATGGATTTGTGAATTATGGCGATGATAAATATATATGATTCTCTTGTCATGACTTTTAATTTTGGTTAAGATAATAGGATTAACTCAAATGTAGCAAAATTGAAAACATCCTGTTTATTACTCAATGAGTTGAAGATGTTCTGTAAAATATCGACTATCGACAAAGACATTTGCAAGAGGAATCATTTGAAATAAAACTGAATTACTTAGATTTTGTTTATTTTTCTTCATCTTTGGATGATAAAAAGTCTTCCGCTCATCTATAAAGAAAACTAGTGAACCGAGGAGATAATCTCTCTCTCTCTCTCTCTCTCTCTCTCTCTCTCTCTCTCTCTCTCTCTCTCTCTCTCTCTCTCTCTCAGCATTTAGGAAGATATCAAAATGAGGAATCAAATTTGATAACGATGTGCTACTACTTATAGACTTCTCCCTGTTAAAAGAATTATATCTTTCGAATGGGGTTTTCAGTTCCCACAAACTGCTCTGTGGCAGTTGATGTCACTCAAAGAGCATTCTTCCTGTCATCGTCATCATCACCAAGTCTTTCCGTGCCTACTGGCACATATGGCTGCAATGCTGGTTTTCCATCTGCCCCTGTCCCTCGCAGCTGCTCTTGCTTCTGCCCATCTTGCCCCCTTCATTTTGGATTCCATCATTCTTCTCCAAGTTAATTTTGGACGACCTCTAGAGCGTCTTCCTTCTGGAGCCCAACTCAGTTCTACTTGGAAAATTCTGTTTATCCCCATGCGAAGACCATGCCCCTTCAATTTCCATCTTCTTCTTGGCCAAATCTCTTTATCTATTGACTTCGAGAAGGTTTTCTATAAAGTTCCTCGTTAGTAATTGTATTTGGCCAGAAGATTTTTAAAATTCTTCTTAAACACTTGTTTTGGAAAATATCCAATTTATTACTTTGTGCCTTGGTAATTTTCCAAGTATTAAAGGCATATAACAGTAGAGGCATATAGCAAATAGATTTATAGACATTAATTTTCACTTTAACCGTAATATTTGATGCTTTTCATGATTTGTTTAATGACCAGAAACAATTTTGTGTTTAGCAATTCTTTGTAAAACCTCTTGTCAGTGCCGCCTTGTTTATTTATTTCTCTGATACAAGGTATGTAAAAGTATCAACATCTTCAATTGCTTAATTTTTTAACTTAATTTCTTTATTTGATTTTTCAATTTTTGCACGACCTTGGTTTTCTTCTTTTTTATATGTAGACCCACATTTTCTGCGCAGCGAGCAAAGTCATCAGTGTTTAGCTGTAATTCATTTAACTTGGAGGACAGGAGCACTATGTCATCGGCAAAATCAAGGTCTTCCAGTGTGGATGTAAAGTCCCAACGTATTCCTCTCTCTTGATGATTAATTGAGTTTGTCATAATCCAATCAATTAAAATTATAAATAATAGACCAGATAGCACACAACCCTGCCTAACTCCAGTTTCAATGATAAAGAGGTCCGTAAGTTTTCCATCTACTTCCACGCAAGATTTCCTGCCATCATATATATTCTTAATAATGTTGAGAAATTTATAAGGTATTCCATATTCTTCTAGCATTTTCCAAAGTTTCTCTCTATTTACTGAGTCGAATGCTTTACTGAAATCAATGAAGTTTAGGTAAAGTGGGGCTTGAAATCTATACATTGTTCGATTATATTTCTAAGAGGAGTGAAAATTTGTTCGATGGTTCCACAACCAGTTCAAAAACCTTTCTGTTCTTCTCTTAGTAAATTTTCGATTTCCTTTTTTTAATCTATTAATTAAAATTTTGGTAAAAACTTTTGCGGGAATTGAAAGCAAACTTATTCCTCTCCAAATTTCACACTTGGTCAAATCTCCTTTTTTGGGGATTTTTATAATTACTGCTTCTTTCCATTGTTCAGGAATGTTTTCTGTCTTCCATAAACTTCGTAATTTGGCAGTAGTTGTGTTAAGATCAGATTTTAACATTTCGGCATTGATATTATCATTTCCGCATGCTTTGTTAGATTTTAGTGACTTCAAGATATCTTTGACTTCGCTCAACGAAATCTCGTCTTCGGAAATGTTCAAAGTGGGTATTGCACTAGTTGTAATATTTTGCGCCTGTTGAGATCCTGTATCTACCTTTACATTCAAAGTTTCTTCAAAAATAGTCTCTCCATCTTGCTTCGATTTTGGAGGAAGGGATTGCTTTTTTGTTACCATTGATTTGTTTTATAATCTGATAAAGTTGTCTAACTTGTCCATTTTTTGCAGCATGTTGCGCTTCTTTTGCAAATTCATCAATATAGTTTTTCTTTTCGGCTCTTGCAGCTCTCTTTACGCTTTTATTTAGTTCATTGTAGTGATTGTTATGCACCTTATAAAATCTTTCTGAGTTTGTATTGTTCATTAATGATTTAATCTTTTTTCTCTCTTCAATGATCTTCCAAGTTTCTGCAGTTAACCATTCTTTATTTTTCTTTTTTCTTAGTTTACCAATTATATATTCATCAACTTCATTGTATGTATTCCTGAAGTTTTTCCAATATTCTTCTACTTTATTGTTTTCTACTGTTACATCTTGATTTTCTTCTATTTCTAATGTATTGAATCTGTTCTTTATCTCCAAAGAAAACTTCTCTCTTGTTTCTTTAATTTTTAATTTTTCAAAATCAAATGCAGTTCTTGAACTTCTTTTCTTTCTTAATACTCTTTGAAGTTTTAATTTCAACTTCGTCACTAAGAAGAATTGGTCAAAACCAACATCTGCACCACGTTTGACTCTCAGATCAAGCATGGATCTTACGAATTTACTATTGATTGCAACATGATCAATTTGGTTTCTTGTATTGCACTCCGGTGCGAACCAAGTCAATTTATGTATTTCTGTATGCTTGAATTTACTTCCTCCAATGACAAAGTTGTTCATTTCACAAAAGGATACAAACATCATGCCATTTTCATTTCGGTCTCCACAAACCTCGAAACCTAAGGATGTTTCTTCTACACATGACCTTTTTCCACTTTTACATTAAGATCGCCAATGAGTATTATCATTTCGTTTCTATCATCTCTCTTTCTGTCTGTCTCTCTCTGTGTATATGAGATCAACATATATAAAACAAAAAAAAAGTACTCACGCACCAGTACTCATCCACCTTTGTGTGCTCTAACATGCTAACATTCTCAGCGGGCATTTCTCAACGGTTGTGTGCAAACCGTTTAATTTTTAATATATTAGATAAACATCTTTTGATAATATTTAACCATCACTGCAAAAATGATCATATTTTTCTTCGTTAGTGGCATTTATCTCTATTCTTTTCCTGGTACAAACACAATCTCCATAGTCTCAAATCTTTTTGAAAAAATCAGGGGTCCTTTCCATCGGACTGGAAAGAATCCTAATTTCTTCTCCGTCCAACTGCTAACTCTGTTCAAATTCCAAATTACTTCAGCATTATAATTCTGTTTTCATATTTGGAATGCGCACCAAAAAAGTCCTTAAGTCTCGCTCAGTAACAAGCCCACAAAGTCACCTCCATAGATAACGTTCTTCCACTGAATTAGTATCCATCGTTCAAAGCTGAATTACAATCATGCTGAATTTGCTTCTCTTCCATATACGACTGCGTATATTTTCTGAAACATTCTTCCTTACACTCTGTTTAGAAACCATCAGCGATTTAAAACGTATACCAACTGGACTTCTCTTTCTTTTCTAGATCTTGATACGACGTAACATCATCTTCTAGTAGGGGAGTTATGAAAGAAATTACATACTTAATTCACTTTCTCCGCATAACGTTACGCGTATGCTCTTAAAAGACTAAATTTTCAAATCAGCAACTGGCCCAACGTTCAGCAGTATGGTTTTGTTTAGTTTGGGACAGATTAATTTATGATCATTTAAAAATTTTTAAGCTAGTGTGATAATAATCTGACAAGCTATGTGCTTTTTAATATGATATATACGAATAATTTCCTGTTTGGATTACATTTCACTTCTTCATTGTCTGTAATCTAGTATCTGACTCTAAAATCCCTTAACAAAAAAAGATTTAAACACAACATTTCTTCCTTGCAAATTCTTCTCATAATATCTAAATCGTTCAACGGATTCTAGTCAAATATGGCAGGTGAGACAGCATTCGTTTTGAAACATGTTTAATGTCCCATAGCATGTTTCAAAAAATTTACAGATGACAATCTCCTAGGTGGACTTTCCCAGAATGTTGAAAAAAGAACACAGATATTTGCAATCCAGCAAAGTGTGTGTGTGTGTGGGGGGGTATTTCCTAGCGTGATGTTGGAAGTACTGTCTTCTTGCCCTTAGCCAAAGTTGTAGCTCTTTCTCTAAGATGTCCATAGGGGTCATATCTGGACTCTTTCTTGCGAATGCAGCTTATATATTCCCACTTTCTGGAACAGGGTCGTTACAACTACTGTTAACTAGACTCATCGTCTTCATGCAATGAAATGAATCTATGTATTCTCTGATCCTTTCAAATTCTTTTTAGCAGCCATCTTTGAACGCATCTTATTCTGGGCCTCGCACTGTAGGATTTCACCAAAAGATAACTGCTCTTCGGACCACAGCACTTGCAATATGCCAAGATGCATTATGATGTTCATACTCAACATACTCCACCTTTAAAGTATAGATTATATGGAGTTTACCTGTATCTCAGGGAAATATTCAGTGTAAATCTTGCTGGACACTACGACAAGGAGTCTAGTCTAAAGAAGGAATGAGATGTATTCTTCTGATAAATAACGTTTTCTAGGCAGATTTCAAGCACGAAATTCATTCTAAATTGAAGAGTATATCTGTACTTCATTACTGCAAATAACAGTTTTTCAACGGTTTACAGACTAGTCATGATGTGCGCTTCGGCTGCACAACTCCAATCTAAGCATTCGTTTTAGGCACTGATTGGCGAGTACATAACAGCTCTTTTATCGAAAAAGAAGGCTGTGGATTTCGATATGCAATGTTTTAGCATAAACCTCAAGAATTGCGATTGCTGAAACTTCTGGTTGAGAAAATCCATCAATTCATACTATCTGCTGACAACCAATTTCTTGATATCAATTAGCAAGAAACCGGTTAACTCTAAATGAATTTTTAGGAATTTAAAGAAATTAAGTAAAGAAAACATACCGGTAAGACTATTAGTAAGTAAAATTCATCTGATTGCAAGCTTAATTTAAACAAGTCGAAATTATAGAAGAAAGGATATACATCGTGATACCGTCATACAACAAATATCTGGCCAGGCTAATCGTAACTTGATTTGTTCGGATTTCTAATAGATGTCAAGAGAATCGATGGGATTCCGAAAAGATTAACCTGCAATTTGTGTTTCATATGTCGGAGAGGAGATTTAATTGAAGCTCATAAATTAGTTCATAAGATTCACAGTAGGAATCTGTTATATATGTCTAAATTAAGATGTACTATATGACTAGTAAGATAGTCAATGACATTAGACACTTCCGCTGCGCAGTCTGTTTCTACGGAGCACTTGCGTTGAAAAGACCTCGTCCCGTCTCGGAAGCAAAAAACATCTTTATCATGGCCTTTTAAGTGAATGTGAGTTAACTAGTCTCATACAGAAGAGGAGGAGGGTTCCTCTTCGAGGAAAGCAGGATTTTTCGTTCCGCAAACAGACACCAGGAGATCGCGCGCAGTTTACCCAGAAGAATATATACAGAAGAAGCAGTAAATCAGCTTGTCGTAAAATTATAATTACGAAAGCCATTTCGGGCGAGTGGTGGATCTTCGAGGTCTGAAAATACTACGGATTCTTGTTATAAATTATACTTTACTATCCGCTTTGAAAAACCATCGAATGTTCTTCATTAACTAGCTACAGAAGCGAGTAATGTATGTAACTTGGCCATATCCTGTAGATATCCTGTTATTTGCTGAAAGGTAAGTTAACTGAAATTTATAATGAATGGTTATCTAAATATGGTTGTTATATGTTTGTGCATAAATATGCATGTAAATGAATAATAAACGGTTAAAATGTATATAAATAAATAAAGAAATTTGTGAATATAGGTGAAGGGGGGGGGAGAAGAAACCATGAATATGAATATAAACGTGCTAACCCTACGTATAATTAGGATTACTTAATAATAGTTTTATTTAATGTAAACATGCAAATTATGAATTTGAGTAATTCTTGAGTTTGATGCTCTGCTGTCATCCTAGATGGACTTCATACATCGAAGCCGGTAAACAACAACAGTAACTGGAATAAGTTTCGAATTTACGGAAGAAAAACTACTGCTGATATAATACCGGCTAACTCACATTCACTTTATAGAGATAAGGGGAGACAGAATAAGCAAATAAAAATGCCATTTTAATAGGCAAATGATTATAGCTGCTACATAAAACATAGATTTAGACATCGATGTAAGAGGCAAAGCATCTTTATAGAATTTTTTGTTTCGAATTTCATTTTCCTTTTAGGCTAGAATCAAACAAAATTTGATTGTATTCATACAATTACTGGATAGTTTTAAACATTTGTGTATATCATACGCATGAAGCATAATATATTTCATAATATATTATGAAATATATTATACTTCATAATATATTTCCATTGGGCTACGACATCATTTAATGTATACACTTATAGTTACAGCGAATCAAAGAATACAAACCATAGCAAAAGTGGTCGTTCCATCTTCCAAATGGTCTGCGTCTAGGGCAGCAGCGTGTTCTATATCCCACTTCCTTTGTTGCTGAAGCAACTGCTGTTGTTGCTGTTTGGCGTTTGCTCGGTGGACATCGTTCCTGGAAGCATAATTCACTAGGGCGAACTCCAGTAATGCTCCAAATACGAAAGTCAGACACACACCGGTCCACACATCGATAGCCTTGGTGTAGGAGACTGGAGGGAGAGAGGCATTTATTCCGGAGATCTGTGTGGCCATAGTCAGCAATGTAGTCACACCGAGAGACACTCGTGCTGGGATAGCATTCTGGTCTAACCAGAAAGACACCCAGGACACTATGACTAGCATGCAACAGGGAATGTAAATTTGAATCAGGTAGTAGCTGAACTCTCTCTTGAACAAGAGATCTACTTTTAGGCAACTGTACTCACCTACAGAAAGAAATTAGACTTTTATTATCCACATTACTTCGACTACTAAGCTAATGTAGTCATTAACATTGTACTTGAAGAAAAGAGCCAACGGCTTCCACGTGGAAGCAGTCTATATTAAAAGGAAGAATCTAAATATAAAGTATTATTTTATATCAAACAAGCTAATAATGTTTGCCTTTTGAAACTATAAAACTTTCGAAAGCGAACTAGCGCTCACATGTGCAAACCTTCCGTACGAGCCTTGTTATTGCATTTTTCAAAATGCACGAATTCTGGCAAGGGGTTGCATCGCATTTCATTAATGTTTTTCTAACTAATACGGACAACATACAGATTCTGTGCGTATTAGCTAGTACTTCAATATATTGTATTTGAAATTATGCATTTTCTATCAGTGAATTCTGGATTGGTATGTACATTGCAATTAAGGTCTAAAAGAGTCAAAAAATTAAATATTTAAATGATAAAATATTATTGAATAATAATTAAAGTATTTGTAATTTGTAATTAGTGCTATTATTTCTAAGAAATATTAATTTTCCTGTGACTCACATCCATGAAAAGTTTTGAATCTATCAAATATTAGTACTATGGTTGAGTGAAGGATTTTTTTTTCAATAATTTGGGGTATTTTTGTATTTTAATATTTAACCTGATCCAGAGACCGAACATGGAAATTTTTCTAGCCACTTTAGGCCTCCAATAAGAGAGAAGTGATGAAATTTATCACCCAACTAAAAGACAATCATAATAAACATCCATGTCCTTGGCGAGAATTGAACCCGTTGAACGGAGAGCGGATACGCTAACCAGTCGGCCAACTAAGCCGGCTAATTAAATAAAATGATTAGATTATTTGGTTGTCAGTAATAATAATTAAATATGATTAAATAATATTAAACACCAATACTAATACTACTACTAAGAATTACGTGATGTTCAATAATAATATCCATTAATTAATATTTAATATCAAGTAGGAAAATTATCGTCGCCTTTAAAACTATAAACATTTCTGAAGTCAAACTCGTAATCAAGAAAAGAATTAACAAAATAAGCAGATTTTGGCAGAGCTTGTTCATCTTTTAAGTAATGCAATAGCAATACAACTCATGCCGAAGATTATGAAGAAATATCTTGTAAAAGTAATATATTTGTTCTATAGGATTGGATTTCCGAATTATATTATCCTTAGCAAAGACGGTGCTAAAAACATTCATTACACTCCTCCAGAATGATTATGATAAAATTAATTATGCCACTTTATGAAAACATACGAGAATTCCTTCGAATAGACTGGAAGATTCACTTGTGGAACGTATTAAAATAGTCAATGAAATAGTCTAGCAATGGTAAGCAATACAATCAGATTAAAGAGCAGATAAAAACATGAGCAAGATTAAACAGTATTCCGTCAATTCATCGATTTCATGAGGCTCATTACTTACCGGTGTTGGTTCTGCTCGTGCAGTAATCAGTTAGAAATGCTTCTAGTGTAAACCTGGGCAAGTGAAGACTCTTCGTCAGTTGGACCGGATCACCTTCTTTCCATAGAAACACCAGGTCTTCTGTCGTGTAGCCGTCTGAGGCAGGAAAAGAAAAAAAAGACAATAAAGAAGCATAAATCAATACATTGTCCACTCTAGGAAATCAAAGTGTCACTCACATTCAGAAGAAGAAGCGACACTCGGAGAGGCATTACTATTACGATTTAATCAGGCCCACCACATCTTAGAAACGGAAAATCATTCTTCGGAGCATCCTACAGGGATGTTACTTTTTTGTTTGTTTTCGATTTATATTTTGGGTTTAGAAATATTGGAGGATGCGCAACTCCCCCCCCCCCCAAAAAAAAAATCTTAAATAAGCAAAACGGAGAAAGAAACACGCTATCTCTCTCGCACGCGCGCGCGCACACACACACACACACACACACATAAATTTTAGTTAAATAAACTGCTTTTAACAACAAAACGATCTGAAATTGATTTTTCAAATCAATTTAAATTACATTTCCCCTATTAATTATTGTTACATTATGTAGGATGTCACACTAACAGACAGCTCAAACCAAGTCGTCTGTCTATTAATTATTACGTTTAATCAATTAATCATTAAACATTTGGTAAAGATTCACCACTTATGCTTCGATAAACATACAAACGAGATGCACTAATAGATCACAGATTGAAATACGCTACTTACAACTGACCATGGTAATGGAACACGTCTGTTTGTCCAAGGGATAGTACTTCAGATCCATTGGACAGGAAAGCACTAATGAAATTCTGTAAAAAATAAGACAGAAAAATATTGCATTAAAGTTAAATCATTTTACTTTTTAATAGCTGCAGTTTTTCAATCAATGTTGTATATGTTGTAATTCTTGAATTTCTTTTTAAAATCCAGTTATATGATAATGTCGAAACGTTATTTTCATATACTCATACATTTTAATAATGTTAATACGAATTCCCTTCGAAATGCAACGAGATTAACTTTGTTTCATGGATAAATCAGACTGCCTTGTGACGCCGTATGAGCAATGACGTCTCTTTGTGTACACGTGTCTCGCTAAATTGATTCAATGTTCGTCATCGGTGCTGAAGTGATCAGTGCTTGTACATTTTAACGTCATTCCTAATTGCAGATAACACTTGGTGATGAAAAACGTTCTGCAAGACTTTTTGGTGGCTTGACGATTATGAAAAGGAACACGACTATCAAAATATCAGAAGTTGAAAGTTCACAAACATTATCGCGACATAGAAATTATTTATATTGGTCATTCAGAGAATAAAAATTTTATGATGATAAAATCTGTTTTGTGTTTTCAGCCCAAACCGTCATGTACAATCTGTTCCTAATGGTGTTCAAAGAACGAAATATTCTTTTCCTACAAGTAATCCCTACATCATAGAAATTGTTTACTGGCGTCAACGGAGACATCCTACCCATTTCCCACTAGCTGCTTCAGTACTTTACTGAATTAGGGCCACCTGAGGAGTATGCTTGGTTCTGCGTAATGGTATCAGTTGTTCGATGGGAAGGATCTCGACAGTGCATGGGAAATGTTTAAAAAACACTTAAACGATGCGATATCAGAATGTAACCCTAGAGGTAGAAGAATAAATAGAGTAGGAGTGAAATGGATATGCAATTTAATTAAGCACGATATTCATAAGAAAAAGATGATGTGGAAGGCATATCACGTGCATAAGGATGATGTCAGTTTAAGGAAGAAGAGTCACAACTGTTGTAAGGAAGGCTAAGCAAGAATATGAAAGGAAACTAGCTCTGCCTAGCCAAAAGAATTCTATCGTTATGCTTCAAGTAAAAGAAAGAACGAATATTAAGGAATAGCTCTACTTAATGCAGTTGGTGAGAGGGTGACAAATACTAACAAATTGTCCAACTAATGAGCGCCGAGTTTGCTAAAATCCATCAACTCGTGTATGCAACATTAACCTCACCACTACCTCTTCATTGGATGAAGAAACGTGTGTTTATGAGGAGGAGGTACTAGATGTGTTGCACAAATTGATGGAACTGATGGAACATCAGCACGGATGCTAAAAGAATGTTCAGCATCAAGATTATATAGTCTGGTCAAAGGAATGCCTACTTGACCAGGATATATAATTTGAGTCTCAGAACAGGAAAGATTCCTCAAGAGTGGAAAGAATGTCTGATAATCCCCTTGCATAAGGATGGTGCAAAGACTAATGCATCCAAATAGCGACCTAATTAATATTCCTGGCGTGGTAGTGAAGATTTTGGAAAAGTTGTTTACGGCTCGCATACAGAAATGGTTTAACACAGGAACTATACTTTGCAACGTGAAACGTGTTTACTAAGGGAAGGTCATGTTTGAGCAACTTGTTCACATTCTATAATAATGTTAACTTCGGGTCAGGCTAGGGGAAATGGACATACAATGATACTTTTGGATTTTGCTAAGAATTTTGACAGATGCAGCATGAAAGACTGTTGCATAAGTTGGAGAATATGGGATTCGAAACTATTCGCATCGATATGAGGATGGCTGGCTGACAGATATCAAAAAGTTGTACAAGGTGAGGGAGAATCTTCAAAAGTTCAATGATGATATCGAGAAGGATTTGAAATGCGACGTACAGCTATTTGCTGTTTTGGATTAGGAGTGCTGATGTTATACAGTACTTGCAGAATGATTTGAATAGGCGTGGGCATGTGAAAATGGTTCTTGTTTCAATGTTAATAAATGTAAGGTTAACCGAAATGAATTTAAGTTATACATTTTTAATATATTCTAATTTTTGTACAGCATAGCTTCTTCCATAGGAGTTGCTTTACAGTGAAAACGAGTCGCTTGCTGAGAATTCAGTCTCTAGCAGCACAGCTCTAATTGTAATTAACACTGATGTTTCTGAAAAAAAAATAGAGCTAGGTGTGTGTGTGTGTGTGTGTGTGTGTGTGTGTGTGCGTGTGTGTGCGTGTGTGTGTGTGTGTGTGTGTGTGTGTGTGTGTGTGTGTGTGTGTGTGTGTGTGTGTGTGTGTGTGTGTGTGTGTGTGTGTGTGTGTGCGTGCGCGCGTATACAATAAATAAATGAAGCCATGTTTTAATGCAGGAATAATGCTAATGTGAGATGTCTTCATCTGAAGAGATGAAGACATCTCACATGAAGGACAAGTCAACTTTGCTCTATTCTTGGAAGGATATCAATTAGTCTCCATTTTTTCTGGTTGTTGCCGATGTTCATTAGTACGCTGTTTCTGCATTACCTGAGGTACTGTTTTCTTCATGACAGACTCTCCAGGAGCTTTCTCAGCAGGAGGAAGCTCCTAAAGATTGTAAACAAACTTCAGCCTTTGGCTTTGGTTTGTTCATAATTGGTTTCACTGTATTTTCCAAGAATTTTTTTTTCCTTCCTAATTTGAGAAACAAGAACAGGAGGATTGTCATGAGGGAAAGTCCGAGAAAGAAGTCCGAGATGCTGGTCCAAAAGATTTGTCATATTAAGACGATCCAATAATGCTTACAAATACTTGTTCTTAACGACTGCTTTAAATAAAGAAATCCAGCGCACGATAAATGTCTTCAGTTCTCGAGAACATCTAATAGATTATTCCACGCACGCACTTTAAATCAACATGCACTTTTTTTCGAAAGCAGCAGATCTAAATGCCATACAGCATTAAAATTTTAAACTAAAATTATAATTTTAATTTAAAAATTCATATTAGAATCTATAGAGGTATCTTCGAAGATTCTAATTGCAAAATTGCCTTTACTACCAGTAGAAAATTGAAACATCTTCTCGAGACTGCAATATTTCTCTACTAAATTATTCACATTACACCTGAAAGAAAATATTTAAGCAAACAAAAAACACTACTGATATATCATTACATGCAAAATAATTAAAATATCATCTCTGAAATCGGGAAAGTCACCATCATTGATTTCCAATAAAATCAAACCAAATTATGTTACTCTGAATCCATAGCATTAAGAACCAATTAATACCAAGAGATCCTAAATAATGTTGTCGACAAGAAAAATTCCTCGCTTGCTCTCAAACCAAACACATATTCCACTTAATACTTTGTTATTTCATGAACTATGCCCCAAGTTAGGTTACAGTTCGTTTTCTCTTTCTAAATTTTGATGACGAATACAGGAAACCTTGACCAGCCCACCGTTTATGTTGATGGATTGCATGAATAAAGGTACTAATGACCAATCTTCGTTGGAGGTTTTATTCATTTTATTTTATTTTATTCTTCCCGCAAACACAACGAATTTGCGGGAAGAAAAATACAACACTTAAGAACACAACGCTTCACAAAGAATTACACATGGTTGAGCGTGGGCGCAACAACCCCCACCTCGTTGTGAGTTAGGAAATCCAAAAATAGGAGGCCAAGGTCCTATATGGGACTGTAGTGCCAAACAACAAGAAGAAGAAGATATATAATATGATAATATCTAAAGATAAAATAAAAATAATGACATTCGAAGGAGAAAACCCAATAATAAGTAAAATAGCGATAGATAATAAAATATTAGAACAAGTGCATACTTTCAAACGCTTGGGATTTGATTTATCCGATGAAGATGAAAAAGGGATAGACACTAAAATATCAAACTTTGTTAAAAGTGAATGGCATAATAAATAATATATTTAAGTCAACCCTAGTACAAAAACACACCAGAATCAGATTATATAACGTCTTGTCAAAACTAACTTTACTATACGGAAGCGAAACATGGACCATAAAAAGGAATGATGAAAAACTAATTCAAACAGCAGAAATGAATTTCTCAGAAAAATAATAAATTTAGTTTATTCCTTTTTCCAAGTGTAAGAAAACAAAGTTTGCGCCTGAAAATATCTTCAGGACTGAGGCAAGGTGGTACAACACCAAGAAACTCGGAGCAAAGGTGGACCAAGCTCTCTTCACTCCTTGTCTCAGTATCTCCCATAATGAAAAGCTGTTAGGAAGAAGAAGAAGAAGAAGAAGAAGAACTAAATTTTAGCCTACAGGTTGGAATACAAGGGAAGCTGCATTATTATAAACACTTTCTATTTTCTGTTGATCATCCTAAACATTAGCATTGCTGTATTATTCAGAATAACCGAGATATTCACGAAAGCGGACATGTTTAACTCATATGTAGAGCAATACATGGAATAATTCATTTTAATGTTCTTTAGAGGATTGAAGAGAGAGAGAGAGAGGGGGATGGAGCGACTTTTCATTATTAACATCCAGCTAGATTCTCTTTTCGAAACAGCTCTGCACGTGTTTAACGTAGACTTCAGTAAATTGTACGTGGGAAGTGAAATGCTATTAGTAATGTCATTTCATGTAGTGAGTAACTTGCAATTACTTCTTGCTCCTATTAATTTCTGCGATGATGATGATGATGATGATGATGCAAGAATGAGTGAGAATTCTAACTGGAGTATTTCACAGTAAAATATTTGTTAAAAGGAAACACGTCTTTAGAGATTTACGAAAGGAACAACGCAGGCAGTAGTAACTGAAACATGAAATGCTCAAATAGAACCGAGGAAAGAGAGATAGATAGAGAGAGAGAGAGAGAGAGAAAGAGAGAGAGAGATGCACTTTATCCTATTTTAAGTAAGAAGTTATGACTTGCTCGGTGAGCGATACCATAAACCATGAAATGTCGCTGCTGATATAAATCAAGTTGGAAGCCGCCAGAACATTTAAAGAAAACACATGGCTTACGGTAGAGTGCACTACGCTTAGTTCTCAGCTAATTTTATTTAACAATTCAGCTTAGTGGTCGGAAAACTCATCTGTTCCTTTAGCAGGAAGTTGTTCTGTGTTCAGAGAGAGTCTTCCTCAGAAAAACAAGTGACCTCCGCCTGCTTTATAAACAGTTCGAAATAAGCGACAAATTCGAGATATTTGCCATGTCCATCAGGATTGTAAACAGTTTAGTTAAATTGGACAGTAAACAAAATAAATCCTACGTACATAATCATGTTTCTTATATTTCTGTATAGCATGATTAAAGGCATGCCATACAACTGAAAATCCAAGTAGGTGCTCATTTTGATATGCAAGCTCTGAATACAGAAAATGTTTTGCTCATTTGAAATTATAAAGTAGCAATAAAATGATATTGAAGTCAATAATAAATGATAAAAGAGAATATAATCAGCAAAGTCATTTATATCTATTTGGATAAATAGTACTCTTTGGCTAGAAATAGACAAATGGATTATGAACAAAGAGAGTAGCAAAATGTTATAAATCATCCTTTAATATATTTAGAACGAAGAAGAAAAAGGAGAAGGAAGTTAGGAATAAATGTTAGAATAAGTTTGCTGAAGAAGGGAATATATTGAGTATAAAGTATTGTCAAATAAATAAATACATAAATAAATAATCAAAGCATGCTTAGAAAATATCAAACGTATCGTATTAGAACATATAGCTTTTCTTTAACTTATTTTAAAAACTTTAAAAATACTTCAAAAAAAAAAGATACAAAATTGCTTAACACATACACATAAGAAATGCACTCCAGTTATTGCTGTAAAAATATGTTAATTTGATCATCACAGGAAGAAAAATTTATCTGAAAAATTGTGAAGATAAATTTCTATATTTTTCTATATTTCGTTTTTCTATATTTCGTGGTGGGAAATATAGAAAAACGTATATATTTCGCTTTTCTTTCTTTCTTTCTTCGTTTTCGTTTGCCACATGACAACGATGAAAAGGTTGCAAGGGCTATTGAGAGGTACCGAAGAAAGCACGATATTATTCAAAAGAATTACGGCTGGTATTTTATGAATTCCGATTTAATTCTGCCACTCTGAACTGCTGACCAAGAGTAATCAGCAACGAAAAAAATCAATATTTTACTTAAATTATTGTGACTAATCTGTGTATAATATTACTCTATATCGATCATTCGGAAAGACAGGCATAGCGATCAAGAAAAATCATCGGTTCCTATTTCTAAAATTATTACATTAAATAATAAATTATCTGGATAAAAGGTGTCTATGTTACCAAACGTTGACCAAAGTCTTCTACAACCCAAGGTAAAAATAATGATAATAAATTTGACACCACCAGGGAACTAATCCACTGACAATGGTTGTTTACTGTTCTTTTATCAGTCGAACAAAGTAGTCCTATGAAGTTAATAAGACCAATCGGAAGCTGAGAAGTTATATTTTGGCTAATGGTTTTAAATGGACGATATCAAACTTTGAATGCCGCTTTGTGCAACGTTAGATTATTATCCTAACTTTACTCTCTCTTAATGTGGCTTTATATTTCCCCTTCTATCTCACTGTGTGTAAGTTTACCGTTAATAATCAACCATCATGTCAATAAAGCGAGATTGATTCTGCACGACGTTATTGCAAATCAAACCGCGTGACCCAGATAGCTACGTTAAACTCCATTCATCCGAATACGGTAACGCAAGATAGTTCGATACATTTCTCCACACGTGTGTGTATTCCTGAAGCAACGGAGGATACTTCGGGATAAACATATAACGGTACTTGAATTACGCAAAGATCAATATGCTGGTTCATTCTGGTCGTTCGATTGATCTTTGGTGACTACAAAAGCCTAAAGGTTAATATAATACACCTGTATTCGAAATGTAGATTAGGATAGAATACCTTATACATGACAGATTAGATAGGCATCGACAGCATGGAACTGTAGGCGCGAATGGACAGACTTACTGATTTCCGAAGGGCACGTGCTCCTCAGAACGTTAAATAAATCAACTGTCGCGATTTCAGATATGTAGTGCATGGGAAGAAATGATAAATCTCTCTCTCTCTCTCTCTCTCTCTCTCTCTCTCTCATCTCACAAAGAGATTGAATTGCGTGTTACGTAGCAAAGTTTCCCACCACGAAGAGTTTTAATATACTGGACTGAATTATTATTATTATGTTATTATTATTTTTTATTGAATAAATGAGCGAAGACATGAAGAGGAACTTACCTTATGCTGTAGAGAACATCTCCGTTCGGATAGATCCTCAACAGTACATTGGGCATGATGATGTTGTGAAAGTGACCGTCTTTTTCATTGGAGAAAAACAAATCTGGTTTCCAAATTTTGTCCGGATCTGTGAGAGTTAGATAGCGCACCTGTCCACTCATGTCATCAAACTGCATCCTTTCGTCTTTCCACTGCTCTCGTAAAGTCATTTGTACACTGTATTCCTATGGGAAATAGACAAGGCAAGTGAAAATATTATGGTAATGATAATCCAAGAGGTGTGTGTGTGGGGGGGGGGGACTGGAAATCATGATCGCGTACTTGCCGAAATGAAAATACGCTATCGCTGGTGTCTGATTTTGTTAAATCCGACATTGGACTTCTGAGGTTGCAACAACACTAAAATCGGAATATTTCGTCGCAGTTAATCACGACACTCATAAACGCATCGGACATTCCACTCGTATAAAGTTAAATATAATTATTTCTAGTTATATTTAAATATAAATAGAAATAAACCAGCTACCTTTTATTTCACTCAAGAGAAAGATGTGAATCTCCCATTTTATTTACAGATGTAAAAATAAAATCCATCTATTGTTAATGATGGAAATCTTTAATTAAGTAAATAATATTTACTTATAATCACTATTAAACAAATACAAGTGGTAAGGTTTTTAGGATCTCTATCATATTCATGATTTCTAGTAGAGAACCTTATGACAAAGAATCATATTTCCATATATGAACTGCCAAAGAGTGTAAGAGTGTAACATCACCAGAGTTAAAGATCGGTACTATCAACGTAAGAAGCCTGAATGGCAAAGAAATGGAGCTAGCTGAGGAATTAGATAAGTACCAGATTGACATAATAGGGGTGACTGAAACAAAAAAGATCAAAACTGGTGAGATCTTTCTGAGCAATAAATACAAAATGTTATATTCAGGCAATGACAATCAAGGAAAAGAAGGAGTAGCCATAGTATTCAACACAAAATACGAGGCTAATCTTCTTGAATGGCAGTCAGTCTCAAGTAGAGTAATGTGGGCAAATATGAGAATGGGGAACTGGACAATGAGACTTATTTGTGCCTATGGTCCCACAGAAGGTTCTACTAAGGTAGAAGTGGAGGAATTTTTTGAGGCTTTAGAAAAAGCAACTGACACAATGAAAAAGGAAAAGTTGGTCCTTGTTGGGGATCTAAATAGTAGAGTAGGAAATGATTGTGAGACATACAAAAATATTTTGGGAAAATTTGGAGAAAAGAGCAAAGCTAATAATAATGGCAAATATCTGTTGGATTTCTGCTCAGGACATGGACTGGTTATTACTAACACCATGTTCCAACATAAAAATGTGCACAAATTCACATGGAGAGAAGAGGCTAGGAATAAGAAAAGTCTCATTGACTATGTTATTGTTGATAGTGATGTTTTCTCCCTGGTGCAGGACACCAGAGTGTACAGAGGATTTGAAATTGGAAGTGATCACTATTTAGTCTTGAGCAGGATAAAATTGAATTTCATATCGAAAAGAATAACATGCAAGAAAGTTTTAAAGCGAATAAAAGTTGAGCAGCTCTCAGATGTGAGCTGTAGACTAAAATACACAAAGATTATTGAAGGAAAAATGAAAGAGTTTGAGAACAGGAATCAAACCTTGGAGATTCATTGGCAAACTCTGAAGAAAATATTGATTGATTCTGCCAGAGAGGCATGTGGTGAGGTTGTTTGTAAGGATAAAAAAATCAGAACTCCCTGGTGGACACAGGAGGTTAAAGAGGCAGTGAAGGAAAAGAAGAAAGCATATCAAAAGTTCCTGGCAAATAAGTCAGCTTTTACTCTTACAGAATACAGAGACAAATGTAAGAAAGCTAAACAGTGTGTAAAACTAGCTAAACCAAAGTCATGGGAGGACTTTGGCAAGAATATAGAAAATAAATATCAAGAAGGTGGCAAAATATTCTGGAGGTTGTTGAAGAAGCTTAGGAATGGAGGAAAGAGTGCTGTAAAAGGAATTAGAGATGATAAAGGTGAAATGAAAACAGGAGAAAAAGATATCCTTGAAGTATGGAGTAATTACTTTGAAAAACTGCTAAATGAAACAAGCAGTGATGACAGCACAGTGATAAAAAACACTGACCAGGCATGCCGTCAGGAATACATATCGATACTTGAAGTAGAAAAAGCCATCAAAGGCTTGAAATGTGGAAAGGCAGCAGGAGTAGATGATATTCGACCAGAAATGCTGAAGTATGGTGGTATAAGAGTCTTACAGTGGCTGCACTGCATAGTTCAGAAAGCCTGGACAGAGGGAAGAATTCCCGATGATTGGAGTAGAGCTCTTATAGTACCCATATATAAAAAGGGAAATAAAACTGAATGTGAGAATTACAGAGGTATTTCCCTACTGAGTGTTCCTGGCAAGATCTATGCAAGTATACTTGAGAAACGGTTGAGAAGAATTGTGGAAGAAAAGCTTGGTGAAGAACAAGCTGGATTCAGGCCAAATAGAGGCTGTCAGGATCAGATCTTCACTTTACGACAAATAGTCGAGAAAGCATGGGAATATAACAAAGATCTGTATTTAAGTTTTGTCGATTTGGAAAAGGCATATGACAAGGTGCCAAGAGAGAAGCTATTCAATACGCTGCAGTTATATGGTGTCAATGGGGCATTATATCAAGCAATACTTAGTCTTTATTTGAGTTGTGAGTCAGCAGTTAGAATTGAAGGAAGTACAGGAAGATGGTTTAATGTTAAATCTGGTGTGAGACAAGGATGTACATTATCCCCTCTGTTATTCATTATCTATATGGATCACATTATGAAGGAATGTGGTATTAAACCTGATATCAAAATTGGAGATGTTAATGTCAGCTCTTTGCTTTATGCGGATGATGTTATACTTCTAAATAAATCCGCTACAAGTCTGCAAGATTCTCTGACTAAATTGAATAGCTGTTGTAATAGATATGGTATGAAGGTCAGCAATAAAAAGACAAAGACAATGAAAATAGGCAGAATCATTGAAAATGTCAACTGTGTTGTGAATGGAGAACCTGTGGAACAAGTAAAACATTTCAGCTACTTAGGCACAATTTTTACTGAAGATGGTAAACTAAATATAGAAATAGACAACAGAATCAGCAAAGCTGGTATGGTGGGAAGTCAATTGAATAAATTCATATGGAATAAGAAAGAAATTAGTCGGAACACTAAATTAGCTCTATACAAGACTGTGTTCAAACCAACTTTAACTTATGGATCTGAGAGCTGGGTCAGAAGTAAAACACTTGACCAAAGACTAGAGACCGCAGATATGAGAGTCCTGAGAAAGATTAGAGGCGTGAACAGATGGCATCAATGGCAATATCATATTAAAAACAAGGATATTAGGAAAGAACTTGACATTGTCAGCATCCAGGAATGCGTTAGCAGAGCTAATCTCAGATGGTATGGTCACTTAAATAGAATGGGAGAGGAAAGATTAGCAAAACAAGTGTTCTCTGCTAGGTTGGCAGGAAAACGACCCAGAGGAAGACCAAGATATAGGTGGATTGATACGGTACAAAGTGCCTTAGACGATAGAAATATAAGATCTGATAATGTTGGAGTCTTGACAAGTAACAGACTGATTAGGAGGAAAATTGTAGATAGGAAGTTAGTAATGATGTAATTTTTTCATGTAGTACTGTCATATCCTGTACACCCCTTGAGGGTACATGGCAGGAATTTGATGATGATGATGATGATGATGACGTATAAAGGAGAGAATAAAATGATATGCAGTTTACAGCTAATATTTGTTTATTAGTGAAACAAATATTATCTTTAAAAAGAAACCTATACTGATATGTTCCTATTTCATAGGCAGTGATTAAATTTTCTTTAACATGGAAGTAATTAAAACGTTGATAATAGAGAGCATACGACTATGACTCTATGGTAGAGTTGAACATTTATCTTCAGCTTGAAAGCCCTTATAAGTGGGATTCAAAACTGCATCCAGATTGCTTGGAGAGCGGGAACTATCCACTAGGATGACCAGGCGCATAAAAAAGGGAAAGTTTAAATGTTCGAAATAGCCCAATGCTTTATCATTAGAGCAGATTTTTGTATTATCTAAAGATTACCTTCCCCATGATACCGAATGTATAATCATTCATTGGTATGCTCGTCATAAAGCTCTAAAAAGTTTTAGATCTTCTTTGGGTAATAATTTTTCCGGTCCACGTAAAGTTTATTATACGTAATTATATTTGAAATTAAAGCTAAATTCGAACCTTTTTCTATTTACTTCTTATTAAATCGTCCGTCCCTCAGTGGATTTAAATCACGCAGTAGAGACTGTCTTTAAAAATCCTGTAAACTATGGTTAGTATAATCCTCGGAAATCACGTGTGTTTTGTGATTAGCCATAAACCCAAATAATAAGACTCAACCATGAAGTATTGAATTGCCTCTTTCCGGGTTAGAAAAACGGCAATTGCTTAAGGCCTGTTAGTGGGAGAAAAGATTATCGAAATAATGCGTGTGTTGATGGGGAACGATACCCAAGAGAGGCAATAAAACCTGGTGATGTATTCCGTGTGTGGCAAACGAAGCTACCCATTGATAAAGAGCCTTTCCACTAAAATGGTTATCCACACAGAAGAAAAAAAAAACTATTTTTTTTCTTAGACAAAAGAGAAAATTTCAGTAGAACTTTCCTGCATCTGTCTAGTTCTCTGAAAATGCACCAATCTCTTTATGAAACGACGATCAAGAATCGTTGTAGACGTGTTATTTAAAAGTATGAAGGCTTCATGTTTATAAGGATTTAACTCCTTCATTTATGAGATTATGACATGCTGATTTTCTTTAAAAAAGTAGAGAAAATATCGAGGACGGCAGATGAATTAATTAATTCCAACGAATATGCACGAACTGGTTTAGAAAAGTAGAGACAATTCGCGTCTGACGGCTAATTAAGAATTTATTAACGTCTTAGAAAAATGCACACTTTGTGTTGTCGCTGCACTTAGCCATATATTCATTCCACTCTGGGGAAAAAATAACGGAATTTAATTGCTGTTCAGTTACGCTTAGCAGCTTAATTTGCTCCCAAAACAAAAATATTTTAGCGATTTGTCAATGCACACTTGGAATAAGCGTGCATTTTTTTTCATTCCACTCATTGCCTTCTGGGAGAGATTGACAGTCTTGCAATTCATTTTAAAGCTATTTACATGAGAATTTCTTCGTTCGTTCGTTCATACACACACATTACTGTTCATTGCCAAGAGTTACGGAAATGTTCACGAAGTTTTATTTGATAATTACTGACGTCATCAAAGCAAACGTAGAAGATTTTGGCTCATTTAAATTCTTCCATTTTTAAGTGGTTAGGAAAGATTTGAAATGCTCAAATTCAGTAATAACACATCTTTATTATTATTTTGATTTGGATTACGGTTAAAGCTGTTGAAGCTACAAAGCGTCACATTATGTCTGTTAAAGAAAAATAAATTATCCATTCCATATTGTACCAGCTGACTCGAAGTTCACTGGAAAAGTCCTTATAAATATGGTGTATTTCCGTACAATAAATGCTTTTTTTTATAACATGTAAATTTTAAAATAAATACATTGCTTATAAAAGAGATTGTTTCCTTATAGTTTTTTAATTAAATCCACTCAGCAAAGTTTTATTTTATGGGTTGTTGATAGTTACGGCAGAATCAACTAAAGTTACGTGGATAGTATGATACATCGTCTGTTTATTGCATTTGTTCTTGGGGAGTTTGTTCGTGTTGCTGGATGACAAACCCGAGCTTCCCGGAAAGGAATTCCCTATCGCTTCCGTATGCGACTCATTTTCGAGTTAAAAAAATCGATTTCAAACAACTTTTATACAATTATTTAAATACAAATTATATTTAAGTATCCGTTTGTCGTAATTTTCTATGAATATTTTTAGGGATTACAGTGTGTATTTTTAATTTCTAGTTCTTCATGAAATTTTGATTGTCTTGATAATAATGAAACATTTTGATTCATGATTACTAGATTATACAAACATTAATCCATCATATTTGTTACTGGTATGAGTCCTAATGGTCTGGTAAGACTACATTGATTTTCGAAGAAATCAAACTCTGACAGTTGGTTAATTTTACTTCCGTACTCTATTTGCCCACAGAGTAGTTGCGATGATTTTGAGAAGAAAAGAAAAACTCCAGACCAGATGCAGGAGCGAAAACTTTTCTACTACTTTAAATTGGCTAACCAAACTCCGAAAACCTTCCTGTTTCTTTCAAAGCAAGTGACATGCCCGGATAATCGGTTAGAACTTGAAACAATCTGTAAATAAAGGCGACGTAGAACGTAATGATAAAGTATGTTTATTTCCTGACTTTTACCTTACATTGTAGCAAAGGCTGGACAACAAACATCTTCAGACCAAGATAGTTTTTTCAAGTTTGTCTTGAGATTTTCTTTTCGTCTAACCTCTAATAAGAAAACCTGACTTGAAAAAAAGGTGCACTTTATAGATAAGGTACGCTAATAGCTATGAAATCAGCTTAAAGGATCATAACGTGACAAATCAGGATAAACATCTAGACCCCGCCATGTTTTTTTACGGGCCACGGTTATTTCCGAATATTTGATCTAAATCGAATATTTGAGCTCTGCATTTTGTCCTTCTTATTTCGAGGTATCCATTTCAAGACATCGACAGCAGCACGAATATTTGTGTGTCGATCGCCTAAAGCAAGCGTGAATATCGCAAAGAAATTTATTCCAGCGCCTTTATCATTAATTAATGCTTTAATTTGCAAAATAATTTCAATAAACTGCGAGTTTGTTAACAAATCATATTAATAAAGGATAGCTGGTAATTAATAATATTAATGCTAACTAAAATCACTAAATACTGTTAATAAAAGCGAATCAAAATGGATTTTAAACAGTTAACATTTTTTAATTGAAAAAAATTTAAATCTTTAAACTTTTATTTTTAAACATTTAAAAATATTTAAACGATTTAACATTTTATTAATTTCCTGCTTCTCAAGTGTCCTGAACTTAATGACTCATTCTTCTCTTGTATTTATTTATTATTTATTTTAAATGATTTAATTAAGGCGAAATCAATCCGAAAACTTACAGGTTAAAAGAACTCAACGGATCCGAACATATTTAACACCTGGCATAGGAAAAGCTAATTGTTTATAAAAAAAAGTAAGAGTACTTGTTATATCACAGCAAGTTACAGATCATTATTTAACAAAAAAAGTTAGTAATTTTAGTAACCAGTGTAGTTAATATCAAGTTTAGAGGTTGGTTAGAAATACAAGAAGGCAATTGAGACATGTACAAGTTTATTCTGGCAGTTCGCTGTTTTTTTTTTTTTTTCCCGTTTTGTCTGTTTTTACTACAAATTTAAGCTTCCAAGGAGCCCGCTTCGAATGTATTGTGGCGCAATTAATATCAAATCAATACTCTTTGTAGGATGAACAGAAGGGTTAATTACCGAACAACTCTACTCTGGCAGCACACCATCCAGCTCAAACCTATTTTTTATGTAAGTTGGAACTCGTAACAAAGTTTCATAGAGGAATGGTAGATTCGTGAAGAAAATGAGCTTCAAGTGCTTAGAAGAAAGCGTATTGGAATTTGTAGATATTCTTGTAACTAGGTAAGAATAAGAATTACAACACAAAATCAAACAACTACTTATATCATATTCCCAACAAAATTCCACGATGTTTGGTCTGCGAAGAAAGACAAATTTATAGGATTGGTTTTAGTCAGAAATCAGAGGAATTATTTTCGAGCCGTTTTTTTTCTTTCTTTCCACGTGAATCCAGATTGTCGATCTTTGAAGACGAATTAGGGTGTAACTCGGTTTTTAAATCCCTCACTTCAGTAAAATCTATTCTAATGGCGGTTACATAGAATTAGGAAGATTCCATCTTAGTTCGAATGTCATGGAAATGCCCCCAACCTTGGTAATGGTAAGAGGTGAAGACCACCTACTTACCTGTCAATTTCAAATTGACTGCCTTAAAAGACTGTTGCCGTTCCCTTCGGTTAAAAATGTTTAAGGAAATTTATTTGATTTTTTTTAATAATTGTATTTCCAAATGTAAGGATTAGTTAGCAAAATGAAACTTTCTTTTTGAAGTAATGTTTTAAATATAAAATTGTGAACGAAATTTCATGTCCATGGGTATTTCTGAATATCTTCAATAGACAGGAGATGATTTGTCAATAAGCAGGGTGGTGGTCGACCGATGTGTTATCCCTACTGTGAAAAATTGGAAAATTGTTTGAAAAATTTCCAGTTTGATCTGGTGACCTTTTGAAGACATTTTGAAGAACTTTTTGAAGACATCTGTTGTCTATCACAAAACTGTTTTTTAAATCAATTTTTTATTGGTGATAAGAATAAAGATATCTTAGTTTATCAAAATTTCGATCTTTTATTAATTGATAAGATAAGATCGAAATTTTGTCGGTGTTATACGCGAAAATAAGGGAAAAGTTGCAAATATGAATGACATTACTTTAAGTAAAATTACTGAGTTAACTCAAATGATCTGATGTCCGCGGACAATTCGTTGGCGGTGGAAATATTCGTAATGCGCCTTCAATGTGGCCATTTCTGTCAAATATACAGACATTATTATTGAATCTCTAATCCAATTTGCCTTCACTGGCTTGTTACGTTATAGTAAAATCAAGCTGTGTTTCTTAGACATACTTTTCCAATTACGCAAGCAGTATGTTTATCCTAAAATCAGAACTACATTGGTAAATAGTGTGTTGGATGCGCAGTTTCACTCTTTAGTTAGACACCTGCGACAAAATCTTTATTTTGTTAAGTATCGCTCAAAGTTGGGTTCCTTATAGAAAACTTAAAGATATTTTATGATATCAAACAACAGAAAAATCATTTATGACTTACCATCTGGACATCATCAATTTTACTGATACTCCTGATAAATATGTTCACTCTCACAACAGCAGGACCATCTAGAATAAATAGGATAACACGAATTGAGAAACCGTGTATGTTTGTAGCAAGAAAGAGAATGAGTTAATGTCGTCTTAGCATTGCAAAAGTTAAAAAATCTCCAGGAAGAGCCGATGATCTAACAGTTATGTATGCGATTTAAGAAAACAAAATTATCGAAAATATGCTATTAGCTTGTATTTAGTGCAAAGCATAGAATATTAATCTATTTATAAATGCTAAACTTACAAGGATACATAATTTGTGAGGTACGAAATTTAAATCAAGGAGAAATAATAATAATAATAAATATAAGAGTCTATTATTATTCATGAATTGAAAAAAAATAAAAAAAAATTATATTGTAGCTACCTCAATGAAACTATAAATATTAATTACGCTAATTGTTCTTGCTCATTTAAACTGTTTAACATGCAAACTTTGAGAGATAATAAATCTATCGTTAGAATAAGTTGCTTCATTTTAAATTAGATGTTTACCATTGGAAGAAAAAAAGCAAAATAATCAACAATGGAATAGGAAGCTTTCAATGCTCTCAGTATCGTTTGCTTTAACAATGCTCTAACTTTGAATTTACTAGCAAAAAAAGGACATTTTGTTATAAGATAATTAGAATACGCTGAATTTTTAATGCTTGAATGCCAAAACTACATCTATTGTTTGGGTTTAAAAATGAGAAAAACAGATTCTAATAATATTCCTATTCTTTCAAGTAGTTCAGGATGGTTGAATAGTCGAGTATTAAGTAGCTTACGTGTTACATTCTATTCATTGTCTTTTATAAAACCTTATATTGCTTTTTTATTATTTGTTTTCGAGGATAGGATGTATGTGGTGCATTAAGAAAGTCTGTGTTTCGTAATAAAGAAGGAAATATAAGTACTATAAGGAAAAAATGCCAGAAATTGATTTTCAATAACAAACCAACCCGAAAGACTACTTGTGATATTTCCTATGATCTTATGGATCGTGTAAAGAATTCAGCTGTGAAAAAGCAAAATAAATGAAGCCAACAATGAGTGAAATGAGAAAAGCATTCAATGATGTTCGTTGCCAATAAAAAGATAATTCCTGTTAGCATCGATATTAACCTATGCGACTAGTATTATTCTGCACGGACAGAGGCGGATCATCCTTCATGAGTTTAATTTCGTCCATTTCTTTTCTTTTCTTTTTTTTTTCTTTTTTACTTTTCTAAAATTCTGATTATAAAAATGTGTCGGCAAAGGTTGTGTTGATCTTTTTTTGCGCCCGTTTGGTTATTGTAAATTAATGGGCTAAATTTTGAATTAGGCCGAAATGCTTTGATCCATTGCTGATAATAATTGGATGCCTCGTGAATACTTGAAAATACCTAAAAATAATAAATTAGTGAAATATTGAATATAGGAGCGATTCTCGAAAGCAGCAAACTTTTTTACTCATTTAAAATATTACAACATTACAATATTTTTTGTTCAGACCCGTCAATACACAAATTTTAGAAACATCAGCTTAAATGAGAAACAATCGAAGCTGAAAACGTTTTCAAATTTAGATGTCAAGCTAAAAACGATGATTAAGCAGCAAGTCTATTTTTAACGCATCTATTATAAGAGCTTCTCATTAATTCGATACCAAATTAGTGAAGCTTATCGTTGTAAATATAGCTATTGAAAGAAGCAGTTTTTTCCTTCTCTCCAACTAAAAACAAAGGGACACTCATTACTCTTCTTTGTCATGAGACTACCTATACATCATCGAAAGACAAAGAGCACCCTTGAGGAAGCTAGAAGAAAGTCCTTGACGTGTCCGAAGAAAGAAAGAATAGAAATTGCCCACAAAAAAAATACTTCTCGAGTTCACTTAAAGAGACTCATATTAGAAGAACATCCTCACTCGTTCGTGAGGATGTTCTTCTAATATTCCTTACGTACTTGTTTCCCTTTAAAGAATTACATTTTTCCTCACTGGTTCATATGACCTTGGCTTATCTCATGCGGCACAGATATATGGACACTATCCTTTAAAAATCGTAAAAAATGAGAACTAAAAAAACGTAAACATAACGTAAAAAGAACGGGTAAAGAAAAGAAAGATGAGAATTTTCGAAAAGTTGACTTTGGAGAATTCAACGCGGAGATTATCACATAAGAATGAGTTTCAAATCTTAATGAAAAACAAGTGAAGTGGTAAAATGTTAGTAGTTAATCCATACACAGAGAGAGAGAGAGAGAGAGAGAGAGAGAGAGAGATTTCCCCATCATTTTTATCATTGATATAGTATACAAATCTTCCGCAGAGTATATTTACAATATACTCTACAAAGTAGACAAGAAAAGTCATCCTCTGATAAGAGCTGCTCCAACTCTTATATCAATCGGATCATGTCTAAAGCAGCAAACACGATCAGGTGACGTCAATGTCTCATTCAGAGATAAACAAAAGAAACAAAGAGAAGATTTCACACCTAGAACGGGATGCACCAATTCTCAGATCTGTAGAGTAAACGAACTAGAAGGCAACCACTCAATCAATGTTTTCTCTAATCCTTAACACACCGCAGGGGAATTTCGGAATTGTGCCCTGCGTTTCGTCCAGTGGAATTTCAGCTTGAGATAAAGCAACAGATCAATATTTATAGACAGTGAGAGCCTTCAAATACTTTATTGAAAAATAACATATTTAGCTACTTAATATATTAGCTGGGTTACTTAAAGTAGACTGAATTTATTTCAGTATTGAAGATCTAACCAGATCGTCCTTAACTCAGCCGGTGGTTAGAAAGTTGTGGGTTCGAATTTCGCCTAGGATGCGAAAAACCTTTATCATGGCTTTTAATTTGAAGCTGAGTTAGTCGGTCTCATACGGGGATGGAGGACTTATGTTTCCCCTCTCCGGGAAACTCGGTTTTCACCCTACAAAATGGAAAACCATCATGAGAACCACTTCATTCTCCCCCCCCCTACCACACACACACAAACAATGCATAACACTAATATTCTAAAAATTATGGTTGCTAATGTCAATCCGGACAGACAGTGAGCGCTAATTAAGGTGAATTATTAAAAGTATTATTACGGGATATTTCACTCATGCCAGATACAGTGCGTGTTTAACTTCGCCATAGAAGTTTGATAGAAAATTTCTGGACATATAAATTCATCTAACTTGAAGATCCATAATGAAAGTTCTTCTTCGCCTAGACAATATTCGAACGGAAGTCCTTCCAAACAAAGGACTTCGTTGAAACAGAAAGAGTTACAGAGGCTGGGCGCTCTAACTCAGTAGTTTAGTTCAATTAGTTATATAATATAACCAAAATGGCTTCAAGAGTTTTATTTTTAAGTAAAAGTACAAAACGTTTATTTACGTTTATGATTTCATACTGCTAGACATGAAAACTAAACCAGTTGCAAGTTTGATTTAATTTCCGACTAGAAGAAAATTTTTTCTAGATATTTTCTATACTTTTTTCTTTCCAGTGGGTTTCTGAGTTATGATTTCTGGCGTAGATAAGTAGAGTATGTAACCCGGTAACTAAAATCGAACTGCAGAACTTGCAGCATTTTAGATAATAATCTACTAGTTATGGTTTAGGAACACAATATGGCTTCAGTTGTAATCTCGCTCCTAAGTCTTTAAAATAGCCAGCCGTCATGAACTCAACTGTCAATGCTGAATAAGGGTAAAGATCAGTTGCATGCAAACTTCCAAACAGTTAGGACTGAAAGAATTCCTTACTTCCTATGGGAGAAGAAAGTGTTAGAGGATTTGTTATTTATTTATTCCTTACGCACTTCTTAAAACTAACAAATTAACTTAAATTATCGTGTTGGAACTTTGCAACTTGTTACTGTTTGCTTTTCTTCGATAAATGTTCCTAGTTGGCGAAGTTCCCCAAATTAATGCTAGAGGACCTGTTTGGCGATTTCATGTTGCACTTCGAATTCCGATTCCTATCCTTACAGAATTTCGCATTTATAATTTGGTAATATTTGAGATTTTAAAAGATAGAGAATGACATTATCTTCAAAATTAGATTTTGTTTCGAAATTTCGGAGAAGAAATAACTAATAACTGAGAACAAGTCTGTTGCATTAAATATTTCCAATCCCACTTCGAATAAGATATTTCATTCACTTTCACAGTTGTGTCATTAAAACATCTTCTAGTGATGTACGTTCTCATTTACTTGGTTTTTGTGAACTTGTCTCTTGGAATCATCTGAGATTAAGGAGACAAGAAAATTTCTATTTCCAGACTTGACCTTAAATTGCCTAAGACTTACCAGGAGAGAAGACGTCAAGGCCTGTTTGCTTAGTTGGATTAAACATGCCTGCACTTCGCTGCAAAGAGGGACTCTAATCGCTTAAGATTAATTATAACTTTTTTCGCTATTTAGTGCTTGGAGGATTACACAGAAGAGCAACTGAAATTCAACATCGCGAGCTCCATTTATAATGTGCACACTTCTTTCCAGACACATTATAGAAAAAAGCCGCATTAAGTGTTTGTTGTTCTCTGCTTCCTTCTGTTATAATACAAAAGCTCGTTCAATACCATATGCAATATAAGATTGCTTATTGCTAAGATATATATAATGCTCCTTAATTGCATAAAAACAAAATAAATTAAATGGATTCGAAGAAAACGCATTAAGAAGAAGGATTAAATTTCTAACAGTTTAATTGCAACTTTGTTCTTATATTAAAATTTCTTTGTTTTTTATTCGGTACCGAGGAAGACGAGTTCTCTGAATCAAAATTCTCTCTCTCTCTCTCTCTCTCTCTCTATTCTAGAATGATTTTACGACCATGAAAGTTTACCGGTAAATATTTAGTGATACATTCTGAAGCGCACGTGACTCCATCCAGTACTTTCAGATTGAAGACTAAGAAAAAATAGAAAAAAAAAAACACTTAAAATTGGGTACATGTGTTTAAATTA
Source organism: Typopeltis vanoorti (assembly GCF_054136105.1). Classification (NCBI taxonomy): domain Eukaryota; kingdom Metazoa; phylum Arthropoda; class Arachnida; order Uropygi; family Thelyphonidae; genus Typopeltis; species Typopeltis vanoorti. The sequence goes on from NC_143549.1 coordinate 121,587,099, forward strand.
AAAAAATAAGATCCTGTTGCAAAGCTAAAAATAATAATAATTTCATGGAGGAAATATCAATATATATGTATAAAACTAGCTATATCAGGTCGACTGCCCTTCTTCCAAATTGTAGAATATAGTTATAGTTTGTTTGTATAGAGTAGTTTCGTGGATAGAGTAAACACTTAAGCACTAAAAATAGAATGCAAAAAATATGCAAAGTATGATTCTAGCCTAAATGGAAAATGAGCGGAATTTATATACCTAGATTAAGCCGAATACCCACGTATATTTCGTGTAACACTCGCAACGACTACTTCAAATGTAGTTTAAAATGTTCTCAGTATTTCGCTTCTCGTTACCAGTAATGGCAGTTAAAGCATAAAGTCAGACTATTCTTCGCTGCAATTTAGATTAATAAGTAACTCTCCGAGATGCTTATTTAATCAGCATTCCGCTTGTAATCCCATTTTAGTTACACTACTAATGAACACTCGGCCATTTCCTGCTAGCATAAATTCAAGCAATTTCATAACAATAGCCATCTAGCGTGTTAAATATCCAAACTTTGTTGAAGTTAACACTTTTTCCCACATGTGATCGGTTGCCTTGGTGTCATTTAGCTTTGTGAACATTGTTATTACCAGTTAATTGTTTCCGGTCATTTGGTGACTTGGGTTTCACGCAGTGGTCGAACGACATTGTTGCTCTCGTTACAAGCTATCATTTCACGTGGACGATTTTGCTTCCATCTAGAGATAATTAAGTTCATATGACGTGATCATTTTTCGTAGCAGATGGCTGCTTCGCCGAACTTGGATAATTGTATATATTGCGTTGCTATTTAGTTGTTGTTCCTAGGTTTTTCGTTGTTTTCTTTAGTCTTATTTCTACTTACATTGAGTAGCGTTTTTATTGAAGATAATGGTGAATTAAAAACAGAGATTAATGAATCATCATCTGATGCAAACTCATCAAAAGAGAACAAACAAAATAAATTTAACCTAAGAAATCTGTAACATTTACATATAATCTTGCTATTACGTTAACACAAGTTCTATTCACTAGTCCAGGTTGTGAAAAAAAATAATGAATGTAAGCAATACAGTTAATTGAATGCGAGTAAATTCTAGATATTTGTTAGCTAGTTGTTGTCCGAAAAATATATGTTTGGATTACTTTATTAAAAGATGCTTCATCACTAATTAACTTTCTTGATACAAACGTTTTTGCATTAAGAGTAAAATATTTATGAGTAAAATGAATACAAATTAATCTTCAACGTTCAAGACAATGTTCAACCTATGGTTACATCATCACCATATAATTTTATCAAGTTGTTAGCATATAGTTGCCATTAAGTTCCCATTTTCCACACTCCCCCCCCCCCCTGAATGCTTCGAATTACTTGCCACGGATTTAAGCTGTTGTGCAGTTCTTAATGGATTAGTTTTTTTTATACTTAAAGAGATTTTTTTCCTGACACACACACACACACACACACACACGAGAGAGAGAGAGTTTAATTTAGTATTATTTCTCATGAAGCCTTGCATAGCTTTCCAAATTTTGTTAATTCTCTTTCTGCCAAATGTTGTGTATATATATTTTTTCTTCTTCTTTCATTTCTTTGTAATTCGTTCTTTTAATCAATATACCACTGAACGTTCTGTTTGCCAATTAGAGAAATGGTTCTAAAAATAGAAATCCTACAGTCACCAGCAAAGCCTAGTTTTGTGTGTGTGTATGTGTGTGTGTGTCGTAGCTCGCGAGACAATTAAAGTCCCTTCAGGGTATGAAATGTTTGTTTAATCCTCAGCAATTAGTCTTTCGTGATCGGAAGCCCTGAAAGTTTATGGTGACTGGGAGATTCACAATCAGCAACCAATGAGGTTGCAGTCAGACCGAACCAGTAATCTAATATTATGGTCTCCGCCAACTGTGATGAGAACAAATATTTCGCCGGTAAGACGTAAACTTAATTCAATCCTGCACTACCTCTAATTCTCTTCTTTGTTCCTTCTCGTTGACAGAGTAAAACACTTGAGAAATAGTTCGGTTTATGCAATAAAATACATTTAGCTACAGATGTAGAGTGGTGCTTAACTTACATACTATACTAAGCAAACTGTTCAGATTTCCGCGGGGGATGGATTTTTTCCCATCCACTACATCAAGTGGTCCCTAACTTTTCAGGTCTAATAGACATCAAGTGTCCAAATTTAATGCCCCAGAATATTACCTATATTTTGGTGCAAAACAGATTATATCCTATGAAACTTCCATTAATTTAGGGAACTCTGCTTGCTTGATAATACGAAGATAGAATCTTGCTAAAAGGAAGATTACTTGGTGTTTCTTGCATCAGTACATTCAAGAGGTTTATTTTTCTTAAAATGAATCATCTCAAGTTTATTCTTTTCTATTACAATTTTTGCTATTTTATTTATGCTGTTTCGCCAGTTCTGTGTCACAGATTTAAATCAGCAAAAATATGCTATTCGATATTTCTCCTTGGCGAATGACTGGAACTTGAACCATTTCTTTTGTGTTAATGTTAAGTTCAACAAATTCCTGATAACTAAACAGTTCTCATAGCTGATGCAATCTTTCCATTCACTTGTAGTTAATCTAGTTTCGAATGTGTTCGAATAGTTATAGTTTGATAACAATTACAAGCATTTTTAAAAAAATAAAAACTACGTATTTTTCTTTGTGTTACGACCAATTACCAGACATTATGAAACTTTTTAAATTTATAAAGTTTATTATATTAGTACGTACAGTAGCGCACTCAGGATTTAATCTTGGGAGGGGGAGTTGAGTAGACGATTTGAGAATGCACACTGCGCATCGCATACGACCTAAGACACGACACAACATAAATTTTAAAAAAAAAAAATAATTAATTAGGAAAAGATTTTTGGAAAATTTTTCTAGTGTCTTTTTCACTTTTTCTTTGATGGGGCCAGGGAGCTCCCCCCCCCCCACACACACACACTCTGGGTGCGCCGCTGAGCACGTATATCAAAATCTAAAGGTAACACTAAATGACGCATTATAAGACCTTTTTTAATTTAAATGCACAATTTACTTGATATATTTTAATTCCAAGAATTATCACTTAGATCATTACAGATGACAAAACATACGCACAACAAATAATTGTAAGAAAAAGTTGGAGATGATGCGAAACTTTTCTTTTACATTTTTCCAAAATTTAACTGAAAGGCTTCTGTAGAAATTTGCAAAAGCTCTCACGTTATACAACATTAAGCTGGTTTTAAAATTTTATTTGCGATATTAATTAGTTAATTAATTTTGAAAGTGTAAATTTCCTCCAGCACGAAGACGATCCCCAAAATATCTTCATAGAAGACTTTCATTTTTTACTGTGTACCTGCCTGCTTATTCCTCTGAGCAAAGTGAGAAATGAATTGTTGATATTTGACCCCGAAGTGATTTTTAGTGTCTAGAATGAGCGGCCAAATCATCTAATACAAGAATACACCGCATCCGCATCCGCATCAGACACTTAGAACCCGAAATTAATACGACTTACTCAAATCCCATTGTGGCATAGATGACGTCATGTATGATCTCTGGAGCAGAATTCTTGATTTATCCAATTCTTAGCCCACGCACAGTTCTAAATGCATAGATTTATATCAAAGTCGAAAATAAAATGTCTGAATGTCATTTAGAAAATCACGGCATCTGATTAGTTTAGAAAATTCAGGCATTAGTGATTGAGATTAGTGTTGCTCTCCAACACTAATCTCAATCCAGACTGTCATTTTCAAGTGATCCCGAGACTTCTAAGCCTGAATTCCTCATTCGAACGGAAAAACATCAACAATATAATGTCATCCTTACTATCCTGACAAGATCAATAAAATCTGTCGAAATGATTCTCAAGAATGTCACCAAAAAGCCGGAGCATTGTTGTTGTGTTGTGATCTGTTGATTCCACAGGTGCATGCTCTATTACATTGTTAAAGCAGAGTTGCCAGCGATAAAAAGTGATCTAATTTAGCAATCCAACTGAGAGTTACTGATCAGGGATTTACCCAAAAGGAACTGGACGTAAAAAGTCACCTTGAATTGATACATAATCAGTAATGAAAAGGTGATTATCACTTCTGACCAATGAATTCTTCCTATGCTTCGTAGGGGAATCGAAAACTATAATGAGAAATATAGCCTTCAGATAGTCTTTGTTTGACATAAAAAATATCAAATTTTCAGTTGATTTAGTATGTACTGTCCCATATGATCTGTTTCATAGTTGTCTTATAATCAGGAAATCCCATAAATTTAACTTTTTTTGTTGTTTTTACTCACAGGCTCTTTTATTTTTTCTTCTAATACCAGCGATCTCGGATATTAGGCTGACCCGTGCATTCAGAAACGAATACAGTTGAATGATTTTATTCCAGGTCGTGTAAAATTCTGAACCACTGGCTTAGAGAGCACTCAATATTTCTTACACATGCGCAAATATTTGAAGTGCGCTGCAGCTGCACATGGCAAACATTAAAGCAACCAGTCTATATGTTGACGATGACAAATGAAATTTGTGTTTGTTATGGAAGCCTCTGATTTGACTTGTTAAGTTTTGTAGGAAGTTTTTTGTTTATTTCTAAAATTTAAGTTCATCACTTGAAAGTTTGTTGAATTATCAATGAAATCAACTTATTTTCAGAGAAGCTAATTTAGTTTCTATGATCAAAAATTATTGTTATTTAAGTCTACTGCTACTCGTATTTGAAAAAAAAATCATTCGTTCAGTATTTACCATTAGAACCGTTCGGGGCCATTTTAGATACTGTTTCAGTCTACCATCAGAATGTAACTTAATACTGAAGGTGGATTGGTATTGCGAAGTATTTCGAGCTCCAGTTTGGCTATCATCACCGCAGCGACCACATGCTATTAGCTCGGCTCTATAGCTCCTCTCAGTTGAGTCATTAATCTTTTCTTGGTTCGCGCGTGAAGTTGCCCGTCAAACTCTGGAGGGAGGTTCGACTCAAATTTTAGACGTGAAGGAAAACGAACGGCTTGCACAAATTACCTCCTGAACTAAAATGGGAGATAGTTTTTAGTTTAATATAGTGAAATTATTTCTTCTTTTTTTCTTTCTATGCAATTTTTGTGACTAACAGACGAATTATTGTGGCGAAGTGGATATGATGGGTCTGAACATGAGAACAAATTCAAACTTGCACTTGTAGTGTGGAGGCTTAGTTTCAATGTTTCCTAAAATATGTTTAAGAAAAGTAAATTTTGTCTCAATTTGTGCATTGTAATAACGTCGTTCAGGGAGTTTTGAAACCTACTACTGTTATTACTAAACTCTTTTCTGTGATGCCACTTTTTCTTTAAATGTGCTTTGAAAAAACAACTAAACAGGTGCTTTTCATTAAAAAATAATTTTAGTAAATCTATATTTATTGATCCAACAGAGCGGCAAAATCTAATGAAACCGAAGTTTAAGTGATAATACACATTTGCTAAGTTATTGCTTTTGGTAATGAATGACAGCCTTCCAATAACATCGATCTTGAGCTGCTTTTGTTCCAAGTTTCCAGATAATGCACCACCTGTGAGCCCACGTTCGTTCATTTTACATTGGGGATCGGGTAAGGAACTCATTTCTTCTTTTCGTAGCGATTACGTTGTGATACACGAAACAGCTGGAGGTGGGTTATGAATGATATAGAGTGCATATTTTGGCTACCATCGCCTGTCATCTCCAAGATTTTGTAAACTCAGAAGTTCAAAAACAAGTTTTGGGGTTAAAGATTATGAAAATTTTTCTGTAAATAATCACCATCTCCTTATCAGTTTTTTTTTTGGGGGGGGGGGGAATAATTTGTGTAATTTGGTATTTTATCATAATATTATACATCTACATAAGATTATCTTTTGCAATTTAAGTGCATTACTCGATTTCTAAGCGTCTCCACAACTCAGTAGGGTGGATTATTTTGAATGATGTCCGGAGCAAATAACGCTTTCACGTCAATGTATTATATCTGTTAAATGCACGTGTTATTCTGCCCCGTTTGCTTGTTTTTCAAAGTGAAATCAAAATAGCGCTATCAATATAGCGACACATTCGCGTGCACAAAACTGAAGCATCCTTTAACAAGTGACTTACCTTTTAAGAACTGAAATTACGTTCATGCTATTTCGTTATCACGAGTTTTTCGAAATGTTTTTTTTTAACAGAAATTACAGTTAATTTCATTCCCGAATTATAAATATGCAATGATTTATCCGCCGCAGTATAAGATTCAGGAGGCGCTGAAAGAAAATCTTGAATTTTTGACAAAGCAGTTGATGCAGAAATAATGAAACGCAAATAAGAAAAAAAACTCTCCTTTCTTCAATTGAATTTTTTTTAAAAGAAATCAAAGCCACAGTGAATAGCGAAATTAATTCATTTTCAAAATTTAATTAATTACTGCAGGCCTTGCTCTCTGAGGAATGAGACTGTTTGCTGATCATCGTTAACATTCTTTTTTTTTTTAGATAATTTCCTAATATATTAATAGCGTGCGTTTGACATCTTTTAATAATGGCATATTATATACTGGCATTAAAATATTTGATGTATTCTACAAGAAATGTGATAAATAATTACAATTAATTTACATACCGACGAGTTCAGTTATAAAAAATATGTTTCAATGATGATCTCTTATTTCTGGGATTCTGCCTGGTCTGCAGTGACAACCAACACGAAAGAACGCTCAGCAGATAATAATATTTAACTGAATAATCAAAAAAAGGAGCATAAACAACAGGAGTATTTTAAATATCGTTTCATATCTGAAACTTGGATTTTTCTCCAAGTTTCAGATAATAAACTAGCCATAGAACACACAATTAATGGACACTATCTACGCACTTCAGGACCATAACCTGAACGTAATTCCAAACAGTGCCATTCCAATAACTTTGAACAAAATCAATCCTTTTTAGAATGTTTGCAAATCTGTGGAATTCCCATATACACTTAGTTGACAATTGAGCTTGACGCGTTTCAGCGAATAATCTTACCTGTTCAAGTGTTTGAATATCTCTCTTGAGAACATTTTTTTCGTATGTTCGCTCTCTTTCTTCTATGTCTATCATGCTAACAAAATGTCACTGAGATATAATTCTATTCAATAAATACAGCACCGCATTATTTCTCTCTTTCTTTCTTTCTCTTTCTCTCTTTTAACAGGCTCGGTTATTTGTTCTTAACCCTCACAAGGCTTCTTTTCGAGCGAGGATTAGTCTTCTCTACTGGAAGCACCGAGAATTTGATGATGATTTAGGGCAATAAAACTCCAGGGATCCCAGCGTGATGGTCCTTTCCACACCGAAATGCAATCACAGCGACAGAAGAACGTTCCCATGGGGGAGGTCGTAGAAATGTGTCGTTTATTCCGGTTCTCTGCAGGTAACGGATATCCTATTATTAGCTGCCTGTGGTGGGTAAGAAAGCGAAGAATGTGGCAAAGCTACTTATTGCCTTAATAATCTCCTCAAGTCTTCACTGCTTGAGCCATTGTCAGCTCGGCCACAACGGGGATAGCAGTTGATAAAATAATTAGGAAGGTTTAGAAAAGTGTCGATTTTGGACTTGAAATGAAGAGAGGTTAGTAAATGAAGGGTACATTAGGTGAGCCGAAAGTAGATCACTGATAATTAAATTCGTATGGAAGATAAACCGTTAATGAATGTATTAAATACTCAAAGGTTGAGGCAAGTCAGTCGATGCTGCTATTTCTTTGTGGCGGCAGTAGAGCTACTAAATTGCATACCAATAATTCATTTTTCATCTTAATTATGTAAAAACAAATCGATTTAGCGAAACCGATTTGCGAAAGTTTATGTAATATATAAAAATAACACACACACACACACACACACACACACACACAAACACACGCACGCACGCACGCACGCACGCAAAGAGAGAAAAAAAGAAGAAATATTGTCAAAATTGCTTCATGAAATGAACATTCGATAGCCTAAAATTCTCGAGCTTGTTTACTTGTAAATACGTTATTAAAATTTGAAAAATAGGGAGACGTCCCTCTCCCCTGCTCCTCCCCGCTAAAAAAAAACTGCTGAGAGACAGTAGCCTAATAGCCTAATTAAATTTTTTATACGTTTTTGACGCAAAACCCGTCTGTACTTTTTTCTTTCTCAACAGCTGTGGAATCAATGTACTTCTTTTTTTTTTTTAAAAAAATAAGCGATTTCACTCAGCTACACGATCTACCACTAATTATTTTTCCTTCTCACGACGCTTAGAAAATCAATGTTATCAGTCGATATGCCATCATCACTACCATTAGCTATTTTGCAGATGTGTACTCATGAGAATGCATCGATATTTTACTAACTTCTGACATTATCTCTGGGTTAAAGAAATATAGAATCACCTAAAGATTTCAGTTATGCTTCTATAAATCGAAAAAGAACTGAAATTATTCCTATAATTACATGGCGGCTTAATTTTAATTCCCAATAAAAAATTACCAGTTAGTGTATCAGTGGAATACATTATGAGAATACTGATGATAATTATTAATTTTTTGCATTTCTACTAAGGAATTGTTACTTGTGTAGAAACTCGTACATTTGTTAGAAAAGAATGTTTTCTCCACTTAATATATAGTTTCACGTGAGTGTGTATGCGGGGGGGGGGGGTTTAGGGAGTGCAAACACGTGTCCCGAAGACTGAGAGAGAGAGAGAGAGAGAGTTACAGAAACAGTGGAAAATCGATCGATGAATAAATAGACAGATGGATAAACAAAGCCTAGCCGAAGTCTCTCGACTAAGAGGCAGAATTGATAAGAAGAAGAGTGAAAGCCAATATGTTATCATCACGGTGTGATGGAAAGAAAAGACGATGAAGCCAAGGACAATACACACACACAGCCGGCCACACGTTTTAACAAGAAAACAGTACAATTCCAAAGAAACCTCGTGTGGAGAGATGATTTAAAGAAAATAGACAGCTTCCGGCAAAGCCGTACACCAGCATACGGAGCTGATTTGCCAATTCGAAAGGCACTGTCGGTACGGGACTGCTTAAGGCATGCAAATGTGATTAAGATTGTATTGGCAGAGGTGGTGAAGGGAAGTGGATTGCAAATCTATCGACCGACGGCTTCTCCACGGACGAAAGATTCGGAAGAAGCTGAACGCTGTCGAGCGCTCGAGGCCTTCGCCAAGGCAAACCGATTCCGGTGAGGCGAGAGAGCAATGTGGAGTCACTAATGGCACTCTCTGTCTCTCTCTCTCTCTCTCACAAATGCAGACACCCGCGCGCACACACACACGCACACAGAAGCATGCATGCATGCTCAAAACAAATGCTTTATGAATACGGAAGTGCCGACATACGTGAGTTTTAATACTCCCTTCATTTTTCTATTTTTTAATGTCGCCGTTACATTGCGACTGATTTCCAACAGACGTTTGTTGAATGTGCTGCCGAAGTGCTTTACAGTTCGTTTATTTGTTCTTTAATGACTTCCTTGGGTCACACAAATCATGAAGGTAGTTCCCATAATGGAATATTAAGACAGAAACTTGTATTTTTCACAAAATTGATCAAAGGATTTATTATTATTATTATTATTATTATTACTACTACTACGATTTTTGAAGCCATTCGTTTATGAATCTAATTTAGCCTTTAAACGGTTAGAATCAGTTGAATTAGTTTTGAATATTAGAGGTATATAGGATGCTCTTATGCATCTTGTAAGGCAGGATGAATATAGGGTATATTTGGACGGTGTATATATATATATATATATATATATATATATATATATATATATATATATATATATATATATATATAGTCAAAGTGCGTGAAATTGCTGAGACTATAGGCATTTCAAAAGAACGTGTAGGATATATTTTGCATGAAGAACTGCAAATGAGAAAGTTTTGCGCGAGATGGATTTTGATCTCGCACTCGCATGAAAATCCCTGAACAGTGCTTGGAGCGTTTTAACAAGAATAAAACAGATTTTGTGGGTCGGTTTATTACTATGGATGATACTTGGAATCACCATTACTCACCAGAATCCAAATATATATATATATATATATATATTTATTTTTTTTTTTCAAAGTTGCTACATCTGTCATAAGCATCCATGCGAAATTGAAAAATCATTCTATCAAGTAGTTTGTTTTATGCAGCTGTCTGAATCAATAGTTGTCTGTATCCCTTGAAATGCATACAATTGAGTATCGTGCGGTTATAAAATTTTTTGTAAAAGCAGGCTTAACGCCAAAAGAAATTCATTCAAAGTTCATTAAAGTTTATGGGCAAATCTTTTACTTTGTTTTCGACAATTAAGAAATGGGCTGCCGAATTTAAATGTCACCGTACCAGCCTTGAAGATGATTTACGTGAAGGACGCCCAAAAAGTGTAACAATACCAGAAATCATTGATCAAGTGCAGGATATGATATTGGATGGCCGGCGAGTCAAAGTTAAATTGCTGAGACTACAGTCATTTCATAAGAATGTGCAGGATATATTTTGCATGAAGAATTGCAAATGAAAAGCCTTGCGCAAGATGGATTTCATCTCACAGCAGATTCAGAAACGCACTCACATGAAAATCTCTGAACAGTGGTTGGAGAGTTTTAACAAGAATAAAACTGATTTTGTGCATCGATTTATTACTATGGATGAGACTTTGATTTACCATTACTCACAGAATCCAAATAGCACTCAAAACAGTGGACAGAAGCCAGTTGTTCAGCACTAAAGAAGACAAATTCGGTTCCATCAGCAGGAAAGGTTATGGCATTAATGTTGTGGGATGATAAAGGCATTTTGGTTATTAATTATCTTGAAAAGGGTAAAACAATAACCAGGGATTATTATTCCGATCTTTTAACTACATTAGTCGAAAAAATTCGTGAGTAAAAACCAGATTTGCAGAAGAAAAAAATCATCTTTCATCAGGACAATGCACCTGCCCACAAAGGTGTTTTGACAATGGCAAAATTAAGGGATCTCCACCAATGAATTGTTGGAACATCCACCCTATTCCCGAGATTGGGCTCCCTATGACTTCTATCTCTTCCCAAAACTAAAACTCTTCCACGCTGGTCAGCTTTTTCTTCGAATCAAGAGATGATTGTAGCGTAGAAGGATATTTTGCAGGTTTTACTGAGAACCACTACAGGGACGGGATAATGGCACTGGAGCATCGCTGAATAAATGGATTAGACTTAAGGGAGATTATGTTGAAAAAAAAATTGGAAATTATAAATTCGTTTTTTCATTGGTAGGCCAAGAACGTTTCAGACCACTCTCGTACGAGGGTGGTCTGAAACGTGGTCTGATATATATATATATATATATAATCTAGCATTTCTTCTTGAAGAAACTCTGGTTTTTAATCCCACAACTCAGAAAATGTATTCCGTATGACACACACACACAAGCATATACTAGTTATGGTTAGCAAGATAGTTTCTGATACATTTGATGATGGCAATAGGAGGAGAGCGATTACCTTGATCTGCAACAAAGTGAGGGCTAAAAGTGTGATGCCTACCTTTTGGAAAATGTATTTATTCATAGAGGATTAATTTGTTCACATTTGACCAATATTATGCATTTAGATTTATTGTTCTACGTGAAGGGCATATTCTTTCTAAACTTTCAAAGAACTCGTAACTAGATTAACTTGGCGATTTACAATACGTAATCGACAGTCCCATTGCTTTAGCCGGTTAGCACTAGCATTGAATTAAATATGTATTGCAGATATAAATTCTAACATAAGCGTATTATACATGACATTATTAGTAAGCCTTTTTCATGATATAAAAGTATAATTTTCTCTTGTCCCAGCAAGGAAATCAACCTAATTCTATTGTAATGGACTGAATATATATATGTACAGGTTGGCCATAAAATAACTTTCCCTCTTTGGCGGCATCTGTAGCTAAAACCAATAAACGGAATGAGACCAAATTTTATATTGAGACTTTTGAAGGAAATCATCTATGGGGAGATGATTTCCGCGAAAAAAAGATTTAGTACCAAAAGTCGCCGATAGAGGAATTTTGGCGCTGAAGGAACCGAAAACAAACGGATAATTACATTAAAGGCAGATAAAATGGAATAATAACATTTCGACGGTGTAAGTGACAGCCGCGTCACTCATTCCAGCTGGATAAGTGGCTTTTACAATGATAATAAGAATAAGAATAATTAAACAAAAACAATAACTTGCGAGAGACACAGCAATTAATGTAGTGATTGAACTCACATGAAATGATGTTTTATTCATCAGAATCAGGTTCCCCTGGACCAAATTGCAGCCGGTGTGCGACATGCGCTGCTTTCCGTCCTCTGCCAGGTCTAACTCTTAGTGATCGAGTTTCTTCAAACTTCTTAATCATAGCTCTTAGTGCTACAGCTGACATAGGACCTGTAAGCAGGTTATGAAGCCTTCTAAATTCTCGAAGGGCCGCCGCTACGGCATTGCACTGTTTAAGGTAAAACAACTTAACAAGTAAAGCACGTTGAGGCAAGGTAGGACGAATATTGAGCACAATTCGTCAGTCATTCGAATAATTGCCTGAACGTTCCCAATCCCTTTTTAAGTAAAATTTGCATAATCCTTTTTACCTGCGCTTACTGCTAATATTTGACTGCTTTCGGCTCCGCCAGCGCCAAAATTTCCCCTATCGGTGACTTTTGCTGTAAATCTTTTTTTCGCAGAATTCATCTCCCCATGCCTTCGAAAGTCTCAATATAAAATGTGGTCTCATTCCGTGTATTAGTTTTAGCTACAGATACCTCCAAAGAGGGAAACTTAATTTATGGCCACCCTGTATATATATATATATATATATATATAAAGATTATGTGACATAGCTAGGTATTATGCTTTAGGAAAGAGAAATTTTCCCTAAAGGGAATACTGGACAACTTGCTTTACCCTTCAAGGAAATGTGTGACAGCTTGCGATATTGATGATGTATCTCAATCTACAATTTTCATCTTTCAATCCATGCGATTGCTTCCAAACAAAAGTATCTCATATCAAATATAACTGACGTCATTACATAGAGAAATGTGATGGTGAATAGAAACAACAATTTGACATAAGAGTATGGCGGCTGCCAGAAGAACTTTATTTAACAGCCAGCATCGTGACATATGCTAAGTGGTGGTAGTTGTGTTATGATATTAGCCTGTGTGTGTGTGTGGGGGGGGGGGGGGGTTCTCAGCTTTCCAGTAGGATTCCTTATCAAAATGCCAAGGAAAAAAAAAGAAAGAAAGAAAATCGCATACCGTATTGACATTGCGAAATTTCTAAGCTGTCAACGCTGTGGAGATCCTATGGAAATGATCCATCAACATGATAATACACCATGCCATATTCTGACGTCGTTGTGACATGGATTTAGGAAATCGAGAGTGCAAAACCTACACTTGAGACCAGAGCAAAATCCCGATATTAACTTACATAACATCTTTAGGAAGGATTAGAATGTCGGTTGAAGATAAGACCAACATATTTATATTTATTATAGGAGCGACTGCCATTTTAAAGATTTTTGTTTTTGTTTGGTTTTCATTAAGACGTAGATAACTAATATGAAGATATTATATTATTGTGTGTTAATTTCACGTGCTCATCAGTTGTTTTTTTTTTCTTTTGTTTTAGAGAAGTAAAAATTCTCCTTTTTTAGGAGGAAATCATCATTACTTGTGCTGTATGAGAATTGCAAACACACCTTCATTTGATTTTATAAGGATTGCGTGGTCTCTTATAGGTTAAATGATTCTAACTCAGTCTTTTCACTTGAAGGACATTTATTTAAAAAATAAATATATTTTTTTAAATATCAAACCTGATATGAAAAGTTTCAAAACCTACAGCACATCGTGTGAAATGGATGTCACATGATGTGCTAAACCTCTTGTCCACAGATACTGTGGACAAGAGGTTTAGGTCGAAGAAGCACTTCGTTGAGGTGCTCCTTTAAGAACAGAATGTAGTCTGGGGGGGGGAGTAAAAGAGAGGGGGAGAGGATAGTTCGGTTGGTTTGAAGCTTATCAGTAAATAGAGGTTGATCTGTAGTTGCTCGTGTTCTTCATCTAGGAAAGAAAGTGGGAAATGGAGTACCCCCCCCTCATCCGAGTCGCTACGGCTTCTCGAATAAGCTACAGAGGAGCATTTGTTGGTCGAATTGGACAAAATACCTGTGTCCATTTATCCTGAAATGTCTAATGTCGTGTGGAAGGTCAACACACAGGAGAGTGGCATTAGACGTTTCACGGACAATAAAATGTATACGAGTTATCTAATTGCGTATTTTTCAGAAAATACTTACACCGGTGTTTACAGACAAACGAGCAATTTGCTAATATACGTGAACTCTATAGATTCTATTGTCTTGAGATTCAAGGTCGTTTGGTAAGAAGAATGAAAACAACAGCGAGCGCTGAAGTTTCTTGATAGAAATAAATTCACTGTTGTCACTTTATTTCCCCCGTGGATCACTCATGTATTCTGCGTATTTCCCGATTGTACGATATGCTAATTGAGGACTACGAATGCCACACACACACACACACACACACACACACACACACACACACACACACACACACACCATTTTAAACCCTATTAAAGTGGGAGCTGTAAACCAATGACGCCTTATCTTAAGCGATTGTGTGCAATATAAAGAGAGAGAATGATAATTCATTTTTATTATGTGCTATATGAAAAGCAAAAATTGTATCGCCTGGCATCTCATATTCGAACAGACAAAGTACTACATTCCATTTTTATACCTTAATATTAAAGAAGTAATGTAAGAATGAATATGAATCAGAAAAGAGATTGGTAGAAGCAACAGAGTAATATATTTAAAATCAAAGAAAATGTGTGCTATTTATTGTTATGAGTTTACCATTTTCCATGTTTCAGTAGATTTGAACATTTAGAAAGTGATAGAAAAAAACATTTGATACGTTTATCGAGAAAATTCATCGCTTTCTTTCGATGTATTTTTCTATTTAGTTTTCGATCTGGCGACAAAGCATAGTTCCTAAAATAGTGCGCAATATTTGATAAATATTTCACGTGAAAAGCATTTGCAGTTTGAGAATGGGTAAAACATAAAGTGGGCGAAGATATTTTGTTTAGGGTTAAGTATGCAACGAACGCCCTATGCGAGTAAGGATTACTTATTTGAGATAACGCATACTACTAGGATTACGGACTGCGGCTTCAGAGGACGGAAAGAAATGCACCATCGACCTTCGCGAATGACAACTAACGAACAGCAACGTCCATCCCACAGGCCCCGAGGTTTATCCATCCTTAAAGCATCCCGTCGAAGAAGTTATCAGAAACTCAGTGAGCAGAAGAAAATGGAAACAACTCCATCCTAGTTTCCGCTGCGATGCCTTCAGGTAAATACGATGCATTACGAGACGAAACTTCCCACTGATCTTCGGCGTTGTCAACTCCTGAGGATAAAAATGCTCAACTCACTGAACCTTAAAGAAGAATCCTTTTTCTTTCTTTCTTTCTCCCCCCCCCCTTTAAATATGTTGGTGACTTGATGATATGATACTACTCCCTTGGTATTTCAGAACAGTGGACTACAGCGACATCTATGGTGGTAAGAGTGGTATGACATTGAAATACACAGGAATCCAATGGGAGGAATTAGAATATAATCGATCAAGAAGCAACCATCTCTGGGGCAGTGTTGTTTGAGCGTGAATGTGCTATAAAAAGCGAACATGCAGAAGGAAACTATTTGCATAAATTCCTTTCTTTTTCTCTGTCGCGGAAGCGAATTATCACTTTATTTTCTTCATTCCACTTCTATTTTCTTTTTATTCTATAATAAAATGTCCAATGTATTTTTATCAATATATATGCAAGGATATCAATATGCAACAGACTAAGAAATAGATCTTCGTATTTCTGAAGTCTATTTGGGAATGTTACTTCGATTTTTTTCCAGCTGTTCTGTTTACTTTCCAGGTGCATTAATATCAAGTGTGGGCCCACAGAAGTGACAGCATGAATACAGCGTTAAAAGCATTCTGAAATAGAATTGGTTACTATAATATGACTAAATGCACCCTCATTTTTTTTCCCACAGAGTATGTGACGAATAGCTTTACATACACTATTCGTATTAGGTTTATTATACGTGACAGATCTGCCTTTTGATCTCTCTCTCTCTCTCTCTCTCTCTCTCTCTGCAGCTGTTTGAGTCTCGTTTTTCTTCTGCATACAACAAGTAATATATTTGTGTTTTCTCTTATCCTGAGAAGTACTGAATCAGATCATGTCTAAAAGAAAGAAAATTGTAAATTGATGCAAAAGACTACAGTAGCTTCCTGTTTTGCATATTGCAAACAAAGAAAATACTGAATTATCAGTTTCAACTTTTATTACAGATCATAGTGATGTAAACTTTTTTTCTTACGGAAGCCTGCAATATACTTTTTACTTCTCGCGAAACAAAATTAAATACTTCTGTAAAATTACTAAAAGTTAATTTGTTTTAAGTATTCACTCTTAAAAACAGGAGGAAGCTAATGAAGACTTCTTTGATTTTTTGCTTTTTTACTGTCGATGTTAAAATCTTCCGTGAAGAATGGAATACATTGGACTGATAATAAAGCCATTCTGTAATTCAGTTTTGTTGTTGTTGATCAGAAATATTACATACCTCCGTAGTTAAAAATTAGATTTCCCGAAAAGGAAATGCATTTGAAGAAAGTGCAAATTTTCGACTGAAAAAGACTTATAAAGTAATAAAAAAATACACAGTTGATATAAATTTATAAAATCACTTATAATCTCGTTTTGAAATTCCTTAGTTGTAGATAAATAGGAAAAATATTGAAAAATGTCACTTGAATTTGTCACTGACTTTTATGACATGCATTTGTCATTCTGCAGAAGCATACCAACTTCCAATAAACAAGCAACTAATGCTCAATGGTTGAATATACATGAGTTCGAAACTTTCAGGTTTTGCAAATGATTAATCAAGACTGAGAAACGCAAATAATACAGATACAATACACCATGGCCTAAAGATACCTGATCACTTAGGATTTTTGATCTTATATCTCAGAAAAAATCGACCACGCATTTCAACAATTGCATACGATATTAATTTTCATTGTAAGAAAGATGGAGCAGCAGTTATCTACCATACTGTTGTCACTTAGTCTACAAATCGCTGGTGGAAATGAACTCAACAACCGATTATGACAAAACAAAAGTTTAGATAATCTGCTTACCGATTTCCAAAAGTTGGGGATAAAAATTCGGTTAATCCCTTTGGGAAATGAAAATATGTCAGAGTTTTTAATTATGCTTAACTATTACAGTAAACGCAATAAAGTGGTAATGAATTAAATCAATTTTATATCTTTTTAATTTTTTTTAATTGTTAAAAGGAAAATCATTTCGCTTTAAAAGCGAACTCTTTGAAGCCTTGCCAAGGCAAAGATGTTAAACATATATATATTAAAATAACAGATCGTGGAACTGAGATCCAAGATCCTCGTCACTTTCTTTTGGGATATTTTCATGTTTTACGAGGTTTTTACGAATACTTTTAAAAGCAAGTTTTTAGAGAGGAATCATGAAGTTCGCAGTAAAACTGTTTTATGTAATAATATTTGAAATGTTCATCTAAATACCGATATAATTACAAGTTAAACTGTTATAAATTTAAGAATCTGTAATGTTTTTCATTACGCTGTTGAAGTAATGTGTTATCATCTGTCCATTTTTAACAAGAAAAATCAGCTCATATTGTTTCACTTGAGAAGCCACAACATAAAGTTTGGATTTTTTGTAAAGTTCGAATATCATTTCGAAATGAAAGTTACTTTTTACAAAGCACTTCCGATCTCCTTAAAACTGAAACAAAAAAAAAAGAAAGAAAGAAAGCATTGAACAGCTTTTTGTTGTTAAGTAAAACCTGTTAAGGAAATATAAAAAAAAAAGTATACTTTTTCATTAAGATTTATAGAAAGATCTCCTGACAGCAAGAAGAGCGAAGTATCGATTAAATATTTCAGTATATTGCCGAGTAGTTTCTTCATGCTTTATAGCCTATTTTTGATTATTAATACTAAAATAATTAAATTAATCAAAATGAATGAGCTATACGTAAAATCATACAAGAAAAAAGTATTTAGTATAAAATTCGCGTATTGAGTGAATTTTATACTAAATTCACGCACTTCATCTCAAAGCTGTAAACATAAAGCGTATTGTAACGATTGTTTGCACTTCCATTCTTGCTTCATGTAACAATCTATTTATATGTTCACATCAAGATTTAGAGTCTCCAGAGCTCAACTGGCTTCACTTTGACATAGTCCTTTGATTGGAAAGACCTGGGTTCAAATCTTGTCTGGGTTCAAGTCACGACGCGAAGAACCTTTATGAGAGCAGATGAGTTAGCCGGTCTCATATGGAGGTACAGTTTTTCTCCAGGAAACTAAGGTTTTTCGTACTGTCGTTTCACCGGCCCTATAAACACACATACATCTAACATAGAATACTGCTTATAGGACAAAGAAGGCAGCGTAAACCACCTTATTATATAATAATTCCAAAGTAAAGTGTCATTACTATCCCACAACCTTTAGGATGAGGAAAAAGCACACACACGCACACTGATTTAACGAAACACTTATCACATAATATACTCAGGAGCCAAAACATGACCACTCAGTGCGTTTCCGATTATCAGACTGCACGGTTGACCGGAAACAGGCAGATGATGGCGGTACCTCGATATGGGGACTGTTATGGACTAGGTATTGTCCTATATATTGACAATGTGAACCAATAGCTCCGGACCTTCCGGCAAAACAATGCCTCATGTCACAAGGCTCGCATTGTTCAAAGAGCACATCCAACCATTCCGTATGCTCCTCTAGTCGTCTACTCTCCTGATTTGAATCCTCTTGAACATTTGTGAAATCATGTGGAACTCAGCTTTCGACAGTAGACGCTGGTGCCTCTCACTGTTGTTGACCTCTGTGACATCATTCTGTCAGGTGAATCTAAAATATTCCAAGAACCCTTCCGTGGTCTGGTGGAATCAGTACTAAGATGGATGCAAGCAGTTATATCGGTTAAATAAGAGACAACCCGTTACTAAACAAATAAGCATAAGGTTTTGATTCATGAGTGTATATGTTTTTTATGTTGGATACTTTATGTCGTTTTCCTTAAGTAATTTTACGTCAATATTTCGTTCGTTTAGAACCTACAGCAGCACAAAGGAACCTTACTATATAAACATACCCAGAAGCTATGCTCATTTTCTAGAACTATTTTTCCTTTACCTTTATTTCGTTTCAAAAGATCATCAACAGCGACATTTTATGCATTCCTATGGAGTGAGTCTAACGGATGAATGTTTTGTCTGACTTTCCATTAGTTAAAGGTTTATAGTAAAAAAAAAAAAAGATAAAATAAAAATTGAACATTAGCGCTTGATCTTTTCCCGTATTGACAGTGTCGTTGAGATCCTTGTGGAATAATAAGCAATTATTAAAGCTTATCGTTAGTGAGCACAATTATTTAAAATCCAGGAAAGAATTTTCTATCAGTTTCTTAGAATGTATTTTTTTAAAGAGGGAAAAAAACAAGGCTAACAACACGACTTTGTAAGAAAGACGTTCGGGGCGAATGTTTTGAGCGTAACTTAAGCACACAATTAAAAGTTTCCAAGACTGTTTGTTTTATCGTTAACAGAGTTTTTACGTCATTCGCAGACCTTTCGGATTAAAGAGAAAAACTTTCGTTACTACCGCCTTGGTAATATGCGCTAAGCTACTGACGTGAGTCCCATCAGCTACTCGTAATCAGATGCGTGTATCCTAGCAACCGACTTATCTACACGTCAGCATTTCTTCAGAGATGATTTAAAGAAGGTTACTAAATTATAATCATTGTGAATATGGTTCCAGAACACCTCAGTAAGGACTAATTATGTACCCATAATCCCCCTTTGCAACCTTTTACAAATTTCCCGTCCAATTATAAACGTGCGGCGTCTTCCACCATATTTCTAGTTGATCGTTTGAACTTTCGCTCTAAGTTGTGTTGTTCGAGAAACCAAACTACTTGACAGCAACATGTTTTTTTTTCAGATAAAATAGCTGTAAATTATTAGTTTAATAGGTCTTAATTAAACAGTAATTGTCGGAGTCGAACACCTGAACAAATGAAAACAACTGTTGCTTTTAATTTTCAGTCACTACCGCCCATGGAGAAAGACTTCCTTTTGTCACTAACTCTCACACCGCGAGCATTTATTAATATTATGCAACGTGTTCGGGGAAAGGATTGATAAACAAACGAACACAATTAATAAATTATTTATAGATGTGCTTAATAAGGACATGAAACGAAATAAGTCATTCTGAACAAACTCTATGGATTTATCTACCTTGATCATTTTTGCCACTCATTCCGATTGTTTGCATGCAAGCATATACAATATGGGAATCAAATTTGGACTAGGAACCAGCTGTGAGTAATATTATTTAGGTAGTAGCCATCGAATGAATGATGGCATTGATAGTGAAGATTTTTATCAGATATCGTAAACGGCCGGAAGTGAACCTGATATAACCTGATGGTGAAAGGAAGCTGTTTCGCAAATCATGATGGTGTTTCGTATATAATAATTCAAAGCAATGATTAACTTTAAATCCAAGTGCTGTTTTAAATGGGAAATCATATAATGAAACGCATTTACTCTATTGCTACGATTATGAATGTTTTCATGACCAATATAATAAACATCAAAAATGGACTATTTTTTTCAGACTTTAATCATCTGCGAGTTAGTTATTTAAACACACCACAGAAAAATATGTAGAGAAGAGATTATAACAAGATGTGTTGAGTCCGTGAATTGTTACGACAAATATCAGAAAGGAATAAAAGAAGAATTATAGATGTTGTGAAACACGAATTTTGGTTGTAGTGAAAATGCAGAGTCGGAAGGCGAAAACTTTTATCTATGCAGAGTGTAGCACTTTACGAAAGATGAATGTCAAAGAGAAAGAAGAATCCGAATTACTAACTGTGACACTACCATCAGTTTAGAAACACGGTTGGAATCCTTAAACGTAATAAACATGCTTAATTTGAACATCTATATTTACGCAAACTAAAACAAACTAGCATGAGAACTCTATTCTTCTCTACGCAACTTTTGAGCATGCGCAGTTTAACTCTGGCTTTTAAATCACCCTAACCACTCATCCTGTTTCTTATTTCCATTGTGTTGTCGAATGAGCGAACACAATGGAGTTCCTACGAGTCATTATCTGAAATCATTCGAGAGAGAGAGAAAGAGAGAATTTCTCCTACCTCTCAGTGTATTTCCAGAACATAGTATTAATTTAGAGTTGCTTATCAATCTTTCGTGAGTAAAATTCCTGTAATATTGCAAAGGAATACTACGAGAGGAGAAATGTGAAGTATTTTCTTGTTCAGGTGACAATATATCCTTAAGAAGAGCCAGAAGGAATTTTTGTCTACTTTTTTTACTCTTTTTCGCTTATACATTTCACTTCCGTTATCAGAGTCGTGTACCCTCACTTTTGTTTCTAATCAAGCCCAGACAAATCGAATTTATTTGCAATGAAGTTGAAGTTTCGCATGAAATTTACTCAATACAAATTTTAATTAAATTCAAAATAAGTCGTCGATAACCAAATAATTTCATCAGATCTATTACAAGTCTAACACGATGAAAAAGCGATTAGATTCTGATCAACAACTTTCATCTCAGGATATTCTTGTCAAGTCTCCGATCTGATGTGCTTTTACGCAGATCTGATGTATAATAAGATATATATATATTTTTACAACAGTACACTCTAAACAGTCCGATTATCCGACAAAAGAACCCTTTTTAAGTGTATGGGAATACTGAAAGTACCTCCTGTCAAACTTCTTCTTTTTTATTACAAAAATTTCAACTGCCACTAAAGTTTCATTCTGAGAAAATGCTTGATTTAGAAATGTTCGTCTTAGAAATAAAAAGGCACATTGCATTTTGTTTAAATGCAATTCAATGCGTAGCACAGAACTTTGTCTTTCGGTTTTAGCTGATTGTTTTTACATATTAGGGAGAAAGAATAATTATTAATCTATCCCTTGAAGAAGTTGCATTCAATGGGAAAGACGGTTTGAGAAAGTCTGTTCCAAAGAACAGAGATAGACGGAATTAAGGAAGAAAATGAGAAGCTGGTTTCGTATCTTTAGAGCTGAATCGTATACGGATGTTTGACCATGCTGACTGCTAGTTTTCTTACGTAATTATAGGAAAGCTGACGAATGGTAGTGGCCAGTTTTGACAGAGCAGCGCTCATGAGAGTAAAGGTATTTATATAAAAAAGCATAATGCAGAAACGGTGGGGGGGCTATGAACGTGTCTGCAGTGAGTCGGTGGGAGAGTGAACACCTATTAGATCGATTGTCCTCCTCTGAATAGTACTAGGAATTCTTATGGAGGTTTTTGGTGCCCATCCCAAATGTTATATTATAATATAAATTATAATATAATTATTATTAATTTTAAATTATTTATTTAATTAAATAAATTAAATTAAATATATAAATTATATGTTATAATTATATTACAAGATTATGAGGGTCGTTACCGATTTGGGATTTATAAAGTGTTGGGAGGCGTGCAGTATTTTGAACGAAGGAGAATACCAAGTATTTTGGAGGCTGATCCAGCAATGGATGTTGTGTGTTTGTGCCAGGACAGATTACATGTGAACCTTAACCAAGGCAGCGGAAAGTCATCGATCTATTGATCTGAATATTATCAAAAGTGGGGGAGGGGGGGGAGTAAGACAAGATATTCCTTCCGAAAATTAAAGCGGACTTTCTTTTCGTATCATACGAGATTACCTTCATTCCTTTTGAGAAGCGTTCAATGCATTAATTATAAATTATCACCAGGCTTGAACATTTGCGTAGTACAAGATTTCATAAATGAAAAAGAGCAACAAGAGCAAAACTATGAATAGGAGTTGGGGTTAGTGAGAGAAAGTCATACAGGGTGAAAGCTCATAACAAGAGTACATGCATTGATAGAAAGGAAACAGTTCGCCATGGCATGCAACGAACTATCCAATAGAAAATTGGCAATTCATTTACAACTAGCAGGAGAAAGACTAAAAGACGAATTGAAAAATCGTTAGGGTTTGCTAGCGGTTCTTTGAGGATGATGGCCTCAAAGTGATGAAGAAAATCATTAATGATCAATTCCTTCACTATGTAGTCAGAGACCTACCGGTTAATTAGTAACAACATGGATTTTCTCGATTACTTTGCTTTCTAGAGAATTGAGGCGAGGGAAACGAGACGCAAGTTTCATGACTCACTTTTATCTCCATTTTTAGGTTTGTGTGTTGGACATGGGCTTGTTTAGTTGCTGTTGGGCAGATGTCACCCAAGTATGATATCTTGAGTAGGTGATACAGGATTGTTTGTTAATTCTTTTGCACAAGTTTCAAGCAGAATTAAGGGGTACAATCTACACCAATAGACTTATTAAGTTTTTTTATTATTATTTCGCCCTTCTACCGAAAGATCAAATTTGTGGTATAATGGAGGCGATTTTCCTCTATTTTCTATACAAGACAACAGTTGGAGGAAAATAGGTCTGCCTTAAATGTTGATAATATTACCTAGTATAATCAGGATAGGAAAGGAGGAAAAAAGAAGAGAACCCCCACCAGTCTTAGAGACCAGAAGGATGGATTTTCATTTAAATAAAAAGAATGATTTTTTTTTCCCTTTGGCTCTTACCAAGTTTTCTTGGAATTTTTAATTTTGTTTACAGTTTTTACTGACGAGTGTAGTCTGAGTTAGAAGTCGGGGCTTTTGATTTGAGCTTTGACCGTGCGCTAAATTTTTATCTTAAACTATTTTGATAGATTTACTCGAGGACTTGTAGAGTTTTGAGAAAAATAGAAATGCATGTCTTCATTCCAGCAAATATTATTTTGGTTACTTAGTCGGATCAGGTGTTTGAATCGGGATAGTGGAAAGAAGCAGACATGGAAATAACCATCGGTATGCATAAACATCGAATTCCCAAATGGTTATGCCAACTAGTATCATTGCAATGTTGCTGCATGTGTTAGAACTCGAGAACGAGATTGGCTTGGTAAAGGTCACCTACAGAAAAAAATTAAACAAGCACAAGATTATTCGGTTACGAAGAAGAGATGTGTTATTTACTCTTTATATGAAGGAAGAAATAGTTTGGAAAAGGTGCGTAGTGTTCACAGAATAGTGAGGGTTGGCCGACGAACAATCACTGTTATCAGGATAAATAGACTATGAAATGAACTTTCAGAGAGAAGGCTAGAGGAAACCGTTTTAATGTTATATCCTCAAATGGAGGAGGTGCTGGCTCATAAGTTAATGAACTACAAAGTGTTGAACATGTCCTGAGACCATCATCAGCACTGCGTGCGTGATAAAAAAAAATGAAGAAAACAGACTATGTCTACGAAATGTAGCAATAGCCACTTCACTCCTCCACGAAGCAGGTCGGTGGTGTTTTATCGGGCGATGAACATCACCTACCACCAAGAGGTGTCGTTTTTGTTTCCTGTACTTATAAGGAGTCAATTTCGCCTCACAAAACTCCGTTTATGGAAAAAGACCACTGGAAAGTAGAGTTGCTGTGCCAGAGGCTATAAATTACACATCACTAACCCGTTAATGTCGTACTCCTATCAGATTTTTATTCAACTCCTTAACGCTTTTCTTAAGTTAATATCTTACATGCATACCAAAATATCAGATTTTATTTTCGAGCATAATAAAAAGTATTTTTATTACACTCATCAGAGAAATGTTTCTATCTTCCTTTACAGGAAATCTTCATGACAGCCTTTTCTACATTATTGCGTATGGTTATCGATGTACTATTCATTTTGATTTCCTTTAAAAGTAATTTAATTTTCATCCAGGAATAAACTGAATAGCAGATTAGCAGTTAAATGAAGGTAGCCGGGATTCCCTCAGGAAAAAAATTCATTCTCTTTTTCTCTCATAGAACAAAATATGCAGACATTTCACGGTATGAAGTGCCTTCTCTCTCTATTACGGCAATTATAAGGTGTAATAGTTTCCTTCAAATTGCTTGTTCAGCTCCAATATTGCTCAGCTACAAAATAAATTATATGAAAAGCGGTAATTATTCATATATGAGGATCTAAATATTTATAGAAATTAGTTCACTGTCTCAACCGACTTTCTATATATTGTTAAATATGCTGTGCTTTTTTACAGTAATAAATTTAGCTTCCTTTATATTACAGATATCACTCGCATTTCTATATGTAACATAAGGGTGATAAACCGTTTTCTAATTTTCCTTGACAAATAGCATATTTTCATACATATTGGATTAATTATCTTTCCTCATAACTACCAGTCTTCTCTCATTATCCTGACTCAAGACTGAGTCATGTAAGAGATCTCATTTAAGAGATCATTTTTAACATCCAACATTTCCTTGTTGGATGTTAAAAATAGTAAATTAATTTGTTGCTACTTTTACATATTTGATGCCACGGATTTACTCGGCATCAAATATGTAAAAGTAGCAACAAATTAATTTACAAATTTACAAATGACAGTGAAAAAAGAGAAATACAAAATATACATTACTAGAGAACAAATGACTTATGTGGAATCAACTCTATTGATTGCGTAATTCTTCTTTCAACCTCATCACACATTTTGTTTAAGAAAAGGCTTCAACTGTCCGTAATGTGTAAGTATTGTGACTCATATTTCAGAAATTTAGTAATAAAATAAAGTGTATGTTAGTTTCACAAACCATTATATTTCGGTAATAAAAATGTACTTCTCTAAGAGTCCTCACACCCACACAAGTTACGTGTAAATATCGTAGCTACGAATCCTGAAACTAACTTCTCTCAACTTCCAGCAGGCTTATAAAATTTTTAATGGGGCAAGGTCCGAAATTTAAGAATAACTGCCATAAGTTTGATTCTAGTTAGCGACTAGAAGAAGTTTTAAGCAGAACTATGATGGTAGTAAACAGAGTTTTTTTTATTCCAAAAAAAACTATGGTTTTCAATTCATTCACACAACAATATCGAACATAGGATATACACGAATATGTAAAATAAATGCCAGGAAGGATTTGGACCTCTTATGTAGCACTGTTTGGAAATGGTCCTCACTACTCAAGATTCCTCAATGATCGTGGTAATTGCATGCCCGCTGAGTATTAATTTTGATAAGAGTAAAAAGTGTCGCTTATTCCTTTGGAGGATAAAACGATCGAGGATTTATAATTTTAAGAGGAATCACATTAATTTAGTTATTTAAGTTAGTCGCAAGTTAGATGTAAATAAGTTTTTTTTTTACCTTGGGAATAATGTATATTAGGGTTACCAAGTAATTTTATATACTTGGTTATTTCACTCCTAATCCCAAGTAAGCAAACAGTTAAGTTTGCACCTGAACGTAGTTGAAGTCTAATTATTTTCCATAATGCTTTACATTATGGAAAATACTAAGAATAGTGATCAGAGCTTTATCCACCTTAATAATGAGTTGCCCTGGTGTTGCACCCACCTTTAGACTTGAACTACGTTCAGGCGCAAACTTAACTGTTTGCATACTTGGGATTAGGAGTGAAATAACCAAGTATATAAAATTACTTGGTAACCCTAATATACATTATTCCCAAAGTAAAAAACAAAAACTTATTTACATCTACAGCTCCTCCAGAGATTCTTATTCAAAATAAAAACACCTTGTAGGAACCAGTATAGGTAAAGTTGATAAGGCTCTGTATTACTAAAACCTTGGTATTTAGGGTCTACCTACTCATTGATGAGACCCCAATGAGGGTGGAAACTGATGCGGGTGGATCTGGCTTTGAGAGGCTTCACTTGGAGGTATGTTTTCGTCTGTCTCTGACTGGGGCCACTGCTGAGATTATGGCTCTGCATGGTAGTGGGGTGAGCCTGCCAATGCTGAGTAGTTCTTCTCGGTGATAGAGCCTGTCACTGAGTGGAACAACGCTGAGTTGGGCGATCTTTCGGGGATCGTCTTATTTTTAGAGCCCGCTTCACCTATACATAAGGTTTAAACCGGCCTGGGTAGTGACCCCACCCATAATGTATTGCAGTATACATCTCTTAGTGAGATGCGCTTTACATTATGGAAAATACTAAGAATAGTGATCAGAGCTTTATCCACCTTAATAATGAGTTGCCCTGGTGTTGCACCACCTTTAGACTTGAACTACGTTCAGGCGCAAACTTAACTGTTTGCTTACTTGGGATTAGGAGTGAAATATTTGGGATTAGGTGTAAAATAACCAACTATATAAAATGACTTGGTAACCCTAATATACATTATTCCCAAGGTAAAAAAAACTTATAAAAAAAAAGTATATATATATATATATGACTTCCAATTCTTTTGTCAATTTTCCTTTTCTATTTCACATTATTTGGTTTCCACTATTAATAGTGTCTTACATCTGACTTCCAGATATCTGCCAAATTTTCAACCTCATTGACATCAGAGGAATTTAAGCAGTTGTCCTCACGATCTGTTCTTATAACTCTGCATATTATCCACAAACCATATTATTCTGTATGAAGACTGAACTTCATATCTCGAAAGTTCCGCAGTGTTGTATTACCATCGGTACTTTCATACTTGCATTTATCACTGGAATCATATGATGTAAATGGTTGGAATTGTAATCAAACGTTTATATTCTGTAGGTTATGTTGCTGAGGCGATGGTTATGAAGACTAAATAGCTTGCCTGACTCATAACGGACGCAACTGATTGAAGGAAGCCAATGCTGCTATGCGCTTGAAACGTAGTGCAAGATCAAACCCATGACGACTGCTTCCAGCTTCTTTCACGTTAAATACATCATGCACATTTAGTATGCACCGACACTATTTGTATCCTGTAATTTATTGGTGCATTTCTGATTAATTTACAGAACGGTAACTTTAACTTCAATTTTGAAACTAACCAATCATTCAAAGATTCCACCAACTTTGTGTTATCCTGAACAGAGTGGAGCAAATGCTCAAATGCCATTCCAAGAACAGCATGCTAATCTGCCAGGAAGTGCCTGAAGTAATTGGAGCAAAGGACGATTGGCAATTTCATTTCATCCACTATGCCAGCCCTCAATATGTGGGATCTTTCCTTAACTATCCTGAGCGTGTAACGTGCTGAACACGTCCATTATCAGACGAAATTGTAGACAACTCATCTCGCGCGTTCGCTTACACTTGATCACTTGGGTACTGTTACAGCTGTGTGCGATTCTGATTCTTCTGTTTTTTTAAATTACTGTAAGTTTGACCTACTATTATGGCACTGCTGCTATTATAAATACACGTAAAGCAGATTTACAAAATTATTTCGTTTGTTTTTCATTTTTTTTTTATGAAGCATTTTTAAATAACTTTCCTTTAGTAAAATTAGTTTACTAAAGTAAAGTTTTATTTTGAAATAATTTATTAAAAATTAATTTGATGGAATAATTTATTCCTTAAAATTCATTTAAAAAAGATTCGAGTTTTCAAGATACTCTAATTACGGTATACCAAATACAAAATAACTTAATTGGTTAGCATTTCAAGGCATCCATTAGAGTTACAAGTTCTGCAAATTAAATATTTTCATGTCCAACATTACACAGTTATAATGCATTTTATTATCTTATTGATTTTCTTGGGAGGATCTTCCTTATCCCCTTCCCTAAATATCCAGATGACTAGATTTATGACGCCAGTTGGCTCAGTCAATTCCTCATTTAATAGCAACAATCGCTTCTTATCCTGATTTGTGGATTACTGTATTATTGTAACAGA
This sequence comes from Typopeltis vanoorti, assembly GCF_054136105.1. NCBI lineage: Eukaryota > Metazoa > Arthropoda > Arachnida > Uropygi > Thelyphonidae > Typopeltis > Typopeltis vanoorti. The sequence goes on from NC_143549.1 coordinate 121,616,096, forward strand.
AGATTTTGTTACAGTAACGCACTTCTCTTGTTGCAATTTATCCTCTAAGCTTAAAAATCCTTGTTACCCACAATTCATAGATTCTTTCCTCTCTTTCACTCAGCCTCATGGAGCAGTTTCTCCATTACAGGACATTGCATTCCATCGCTTCTGGTCAAAGTACAAAACTTTTGCATTTGTCAATTCAGCGGGCTTTCCCACCATTATCTAAATAAAATCCAAACCAATATCAACAGCAAATGTTGACCATGGTAAAATTTAAATGACTTATTAGCAACATAAAACAGCACAGATAATATAAATGATTGAGATAATATAAATACAACAAACATAACATAAGTAATATATCACTCCCTCCCAAGCTCGTACTTCCCACAAAAGAAACAAGCTTTTTATGGAAACAATGGGTGTGAAAGCAGTTATCCTAATCCATCTCGCTCTATCGTGGTTGCATCTGATCGATTGTTTTGCAACACATCGATTAAGTGACTATATCTTTGGTGTCAAATTAACAGAAATGAGATTGGCAGTAATGCCTCCGTGATGCGTCCGCTACATTCTTATTAAGAAAAATATTATTCATAAATATATGCTGAAATAATATGCAGAATTGTTTCTTTATTATTCACACACACACACACACACACACACACACACACACACACACACACACACACACACACACACACACACACACACACACACACACACACACACACACACACACACACACACACACACACAGATGTCACATTTAGTTCCATAATTTAAAGTATTGTGACAAAAATAACCAGCTTTTTTTCGGGTGACCGGAAAAGTCTAAATATCGGTGTGGTAGATAATATAACCTTGCTTGTTGTGGTATCTGAAGTGGCAAGAAACTTTTCGGCCTTAAGAGTAGGATTCTTTGACTTATCGAACTTTTAGCTCCCTCGCCATACGAATTAATGCAAATTATCAAACTTTCTTGGATGAGGTTGACATAAAATAAATGAATAATAATAAAGAGAGGCCATCTATCCATGAAAGAGAAAGTCAAAATATTATGTCTGATCCTCCTCAAAAATATCTATTGTGAGAATTTTATTGGTATCCGTTAGATAATCTCTTAAACTTTAATCAAAAATATCCTAATTTAAATAGTTTCCCATTTTTGCTATAATTTGTCCCTTGGGAGATGGGGTTCAAAATTTTACGCATCTTATAAATTATTAGTAAAACACACCCGTTATTCATAAGTTGTAATTAATTTTGAATTTCATACCTTCACCTCTCTCTCTCTCTCCGTTTTTTTTTCCTCTCTCTGTCTTATTTCCTCCAAACATTTTAGGAAACTCGTTTGTGTTGAGGTTCAAGCTAATTTCAAAATTTCCCAGTAAAATGTAATTTCAGATCAGAGTAAGTTTTTGTATTTTATTCAAAGCATTTGCAAGTGTATATTATACACCTTAAAGAAATGACATAATCCAAAAGCGAAGCGAAATTAAATCTTAAACTTGTCAGTTTTGAAGGACATCGAAAACTGATATGATGATCAAATACTGCACTCAAACCGTCCCCCAAAATTAATGATAAATGTGAGTGGGTGTTGGTTCGATAAATTTAATCCTGCGCGTGTAGTTGATGAGAAATATATTGGAGAAAATTAGCTTTATATTTCACAACAAGAGAAAAAGAAAGATGCTCTGAGTACGAAACTGGACTCAGTTATGCGATTAAAAATGAATACATGCTTGTATATTCAGGGTTTGCAAAATGTCACAGAGAAAGGAACTTCTCTGTTCGAATAAACTGTATTCGATTGAAAAGTAGTTGCTACCCATATAAGTATGAGCATAATATTCCTTGATAATTAAGAAGATAATGTTTGCATAAGCACACTCAAGAGCCATTAGTGTGCTTGTACAACCCTCGCAAATTACTTTTATTTTCTGTCATGCCTAGATAACCTTTCTCAGTCAAAAAGGTGTTTCATCAAGGACATACATCTGCACTTTCCATAATCACTTTATATGACAATAGATTGAATAAATATCCATATTCCTTTCTATAAGGCAAGTTTCTGGGAAAATAATCTGATGGTTTACGACTGTTTCGAAGTTCGGCAAGAGTATTAGCGCTGCAAAAATTGTGCTACTGAGTTAGCTCAGAGAATTAGAAGTGCCTTTTTACACTCACTACATCATAGTGACTGAGAAGTGCATCTTATGAGGACGAACTACACTTTATCTTTTCTTTCTTTCTTTTAAAGACTTATTGTTTTCTTTCCTTGTGTTTCGAACGTAATTCCCCTCGTTTTGTTTTGGTGAATTTATTCTTTCTCTTCTCTCCCTTTTCAGTAATGAAAACTTTAATGATATGTTGTAAGAGTTTCAAAAAATAATTAATTTAGAAGCCTCCTGCCCGTCATTAATTAGGATTTTTGAAGTGAATCTATTTGTCCCTTTCACTAAAGCAACGAAGCGAAAACCATCAAGAGGTTAATTAAGTTTATAGTGTACGTACGTACTTGATATCTAAACTAACGCTAATGGGTGATAACACAGTCCATGAGTTCTAAAGCATGTACGCGATACATCGCGTGGATTAATCATGTCGTCAACAATGGATTCAACGTGAAACTGTTAGAGCGCGCTGTCATATAAGCAACCACAAGAAGCTTATATTGATACCAAGTGATAAGCAACTACTCAGTGGAGAGAAAAAGATTAAAGATCCACTTCAAGTTCTTAAAAACGCAGAATTATAATAAATTCAAGTTCTGTCCAGCAAAGGAAATCACGGCAAGACAAAGTATTCTTGCTGATGCTCGAAGCTGAATTTTTTTTTTTAATTCCTAAAGTTCAAGTTTGGATTCAAATATTTTTTCGTCCCCAGCTTTCTAATAAGCTTTGCTATTTATTCTTTTTTTTCTATATTCCTCATTGAAGTACATCCGTACTTCAATGAGGAAATAACAAAATTTACAGTAGCTGTTCTCAATGTTCATGGCCATGTGGCTCTACAAATAACAACTGACTGAATTATTAGTTTGCAAACTGCAAACACGTTATTGGTTCGAGAAAGGAAAATTAGAGTTCTCTCCACCACGTGACTGTTGTTATTCTACACAAATATTCAATATTTTTTCAGAGCATTCATTCTTTTTTTTTTTTGCACGCGTTTTAAATCCTCTAGAAGGTTATTTAATGTTTAAGCGTTTCATATATAAAATAAATTGTGAATTAAAAAAATAATTTCTGTTAAACTTGCGTAATTTCTTCTTGGCAATGTTTGCATGTGAGAATAATGCTTAACGTTGTTAAAGAATAAAACATCGTCCTCATTAAATCTTGGTTTTGCAGTTAAATATAATTTTTTCCTGTAAATATTTTGAGGTGAATGAAAGATTTTAGTTTTGAAATAAAAATTTTGGTGCGCCTGGGTATTATATTTTTAATGCTTGTTGCTTATTAGTTGTAAGAAGGATGCATTATTTAGACATAATTCCTCGATCTTCCCGCACATAAGAACAACAAGAAACCATTCGAAGAGAATTGCTGTGCGTGTGTGTGTGTGTGTGTGTGTGTGTGTGTGTGTGTGTGTGTGTGTGAGAGAGAGAGAGAGAGAGAGAGAGAGAGAAGAATGTGAAAAAATGAACGTGGTTTTTGTCAGAAGTGGAATATAAGAATCTATTAATAATAAATGTTCCATAATACTTTGAAATGTGTATACATTTTAATCTATTTACAATTAAATCAAATTTATATTATTGCATCAAATATTTTAATCATGTAACATTTAAAAGAGAATTTCTCCTTTTCGCTTTCGACGATGCCCTTCGGTTGGAAAGATCTGGATTCGAATCCCATCTAGAACGCGAAGAAACTTTATCGGGAATTTTCATCTGGAAATGTATTAGCCGATCTCAAACGGAGGTGGTAGTGTTTTTTCTTTCGAAAGGTAGGGTTTTTTATGGCGAAAAACTGACCGGCTAGAAGAACACACGCAGTTTACAGACATAAGACACTATAGGACTAAGGAGTAACCACCCTATTTTGGTGAGTTTGGTTGCGAGTCTTTGTATGGTATGACGTGGGTCTAGCTATAAACATAAAACAGAACGAACCATTTAAAAGAAAATGTAGATATTCTGCACCTTTCTTATTTAGTGATATGCTCAATAATTTGTGGAAAAATTATCTTAATTTTCTTTGGCACAGTCCTGAGTATTATTCCATATCTGAGGATAATTCCAGGGATGTTTGTAATGCTGTTACAAGCTCCAGATCTGGAATCCACCTTCTGCGAACATTTTTAATATAACTTGGCATCTAAAATAGTAGAGTACTAAAATTTAACAAATAAGTGATCCACATAGCTTCAACAATTCCTTATGGCTTACCATCTTCAGGGACACGTCATAGAAAAAAAAACGATAAACTAAGTACAAAACAAGAAGCTCTCCTTAAGGAGAATAAGATGTAAGAATGCTCTCATTTTTATGTTGAGATGCAGAAAAATCGCACCATTCTCAAGTTCCTTTTCATAAAAAGACATTTTATAAGTGGAAAGCAAGGTAGGTGTGTTATGCCCTGTTTTTTTTTTTTTTTTTTTTAATCCCCCTGCTTTGACATTCCGCTGTATAGGAAAAAAAGCTGTTAGAAGCTCATATCCATCTAACTAACATAACAGAGAAACCCTTTATGGAACTGTTGTTCATATTGTATTCATCTGAGAAAGGCAGAAACTCAACGCAACCAAGAAATAAAAATGGACGCATAAATTGCAATAGAAATACTAATGGATTAAAAAAAAAAACATCATAGGAATTTCAGAGTCATCTAGAGAAAAATAGTAAACGTCATCATATGAACTTCCTTCACGATAACGAAAGGATTTAATTTAAAAAGTTGCTAAATTTAAATTAATAACCAAGTGTGATGCAGCAATTCGTAGTAGCATGCCAAATATCAGTGCTAGTGAGTAGTATGACAGTAGAGAAAAAGTTAGCTGGGATTTGAAACTTTATACCATATCATAATTTTACGTCCAGGCAAGGAAAGTGCAACTAATCCACTAAATGTTAGCTTTCTACCGAAAAAAACAATATGAATTTCAAGAGAAACAAGCGCACTTTAAAAACCATTTATCTTATTTATAACATTCCAATGATATCCATGATCAGCAGGATACACGAGTTATCCAGAAATCGCATTAAAGGCACACCGTTACCCTCCATAGTGAAAATTTTCAACGCACATTTTATCCAATAATGGATAATAACATTTGGGTACAACGTATATTGGACTGACGTAGAATAAGGCCAAACGACTGCCTTCTTAAAGTCATTTATTTGCGGAAACCTCGCCTTTCATTAAGTACTTTCCAGAACTGAGTGATAAATAAAAAAAATTAAAAAAAATAACAATTTTTGACGCTACTTACTTGACGAGTCTGAATTTCTCATTTCTTTGTTCTGCAGGGATTTTACTCCACTTTTAGGAGAGATTACATCACTCAGATAATTTAGGGGGTTATTATATTCTGTATTATATCATATTATTATACCTGAGTGATCCGTTCCCTCCAAGCATTGCAGTCCAAAGGGAACAGATCCTATTCTGTCACTGTGTGATAACCAACAGATGATCAGTTGAAAATTAGACTTTGATCTATTATCAGTGTTTATGTAAATATGAAATATTTGATACCAGATGACAGGCTGTTAAGTATTGTCGAAATTATGTATATTGCTTATATACTAAATGCCAATACGTTATTTTAACACCCACCTGATATTCTTATATTAAAAGAGGAATGATGTTTTCTACGGCGGCTAACTTTAGGCTGTTTCCTGCAAACATGTCAAGTAGCGACATGTGTTTGAAAAATGTTCTGTATTTCAAGGATTCTAACTTTTCGGCAATTAATTGCAAAGATTTGAATAAACAAACGACTTCAAGTTTAAAGGAAACCCACTTTAAGTATTATTTTCAATATTCAATATTCAGGTACTTGGTGATTTTCTTGATTTGTGTGCGATTATAATCCTGATTATTGGAGGCTAGTCGGTCGAAGCACCCAAGGCTTCTTGATATCCAAGGCTATGAATCTTGTCTTATATCTGCTAATGATGTGCGTTCTTCTGAAATGTTTTCCTAAAATCTTTCTAACTAGCAAGAGATCCGCTAACTCATTTTTAGCAGCTAAAAAGTCATAACAAAGGTTCCTAGCGTCTTAGATTGGATTCAAACCAAGACCAATTTGACTGAAGATGTCGGCTTTACCTACTGAGCTACAGAGACTTTGCATATTGAGGAGTTGATGTGATTTGAGAAAAAAGTCATGTACAGTCTCTAAAGCAGAGTTTCTGGATTATCTGATCATTATTCAACTCAATGTATTCATATCGATTTAGAACAGGCTTGCAACCTTTCTTAAGTGGAATGTGGGACTTATCTGAACCAATTTCAATCAATTTTTATAAGATGAATTTACAGTCTTCAGAAAATTCTGAAATATTTACAGCCTCAAACAAATAGATAAGCCACTTAATTTTTGATTTTTTTCTACTATTCTAAATAAATGCTAATCATACAACGAAACGAATTCACACTTCTTGTATCTTTGTGTGTGTGTGTGTGTGTGTGTGTGTGTGTGTGTGTGTGTGTGTGTGTGTGTGTGTGTGTGTGTGTGTGTGTGTGTGTGTGTGTGTGTGTGTGTGTGTGTGTGTGTGTGTGTGTGTGTGTGTGTGTGTGTGTGTGTTAAAATGCCGATATTTGTATTATATTAGAAAACCTTTGATTGAAAAATATCTCCCAGAATAGTTCAATATTCTCGTTTCTAATTCTAATACACACAATTCGATGTTATCGAATTCCTTTCTCAGCGATATATCTGACAGAAATTGGTAGAAATGCAGGATGCAAATCGTCTGTGGATTCCTTGCTTGAAGGTAAACAACAAGGCAATGCTTTATTCTCATAATTAAAATTGAGACTCGATGTCTTCAGCTCATATTTTGCGCACTTTCACCAAACATTTCTTGGCATGCATCTATCATCAAAGATTTGATTAATTTCTCATCTTTAGTGAGAGATTTTTCCCTTCTCTCGAAAAACCAAATTCCATTTAAAAATATTTCAACGAAATAGCAATGAAAGAAAAAAAACATTCTTATAAACATTTAATATCCAACAATTTTTGCTGAAAAAATTCGACTGTTTTTGTTTTCTCATAGGAATCATGAATAGAAAGAAACTGAATTTTCCACGAAAAAATGGCAAAGTCGTCTGTTGTATTAGATTCATTGCTTCGGTTTCTAAGAAACTCTACAAGGAAATGAGCTTTGCATATTTTTTTTTATTATTATTTTTGTTATACTGCATTTGTTAATTTTATTCTCCTTGCTTTATTTCTTTTTTATTTATTATTTTTTGTTTTGTCATTTTTATCAGTTTTTAATTTTCGTTTTTTTATTATTTTTGTTATGTTTATCTGATTAGGTTTATGAGTTTTGTTTTATTTCATTTCATTATTTTTGTTTTATTATTTTTTCAGTTTTTTTCCTTCACGTTTTATGAGATTTGTTCTCTTTAGTTGATTAGTTTTATTATATTCTTTACGTTTTATTCGTTTTATCTGGTTTTCTCCTTAAAAGTTCATTGGTTTTGTTCTCTTTCTTTCATTTCTTTTCTTGTATTTATTAGTTTTATTCTTTATGAGTGTTTTATGAGTTTTGTGTTATTAATTTTTTTTATTTCATTTATTAGTTTTATTCTGTTTGTTTTATTTCTTTTTTTTCATTCTTTTTGTTGTCAAAGTTTCGCACTAGTTTCTGTTCACTCATTTTTACTTATTTCTTAGTTTTAAATAGTGAACGAGTTCAAATTTTTGTAACGTAACTAAGTGAGAAACGGAGTGTTTCGAAAAAGTTAGAGACGAAAAATAAATAATACGAATTTTCGCATTTCGATCGATTCACTATTAAAAAAAAACAACAAAAAAACATATTATTAGTTTTATTTTCAAAACTTTTTTTTCATTAGATGACACCGAAATCGAGAGAAACAGATAATCAAATACTTTAGAAGTGCATCGCCAACACTAAGGCAAATTGAAACTAATCTCCATTTGATTAGAAGTCGAATAAATCTTTAACATCTTCACGAGTGGTTTCTAATCTCATCTTTATTTCATGATCATGCAATAATTCTTCAGGAAGACTTCAGCTTATAAAGTTTTTATACTCTTTCCTGAAATGCTTCAACTGTTTATGTATTTCTAGTTTACTTTTAGGTTAGTAAAAATTGAAAACATTTCCAAGCTCGTGGTTTTTTCAGTCATGGGACAAAATAAATATTAGATATTTTATTAAAAGCATTTCGTATTAAATTTTTTTAACACTCCACGATTTCGAAACGAATCCTCATTAACATATTAGTGTTAATACTACCATAAAGTTAATAATAATAATAATAATAATAATAATAATAATAATCCTGATATGTATTTCTTTGCGTATTAAGCACAAGGGTAAGTAATGGTAAGTAACTTGAATTACGAACCTAATTTTTGGCAATCCCAAGGCTGTGACTGCTATCTCCGTAATCTGCTGTGTGTCTGTATTGCATTTCGTGTTTAACGTTTAACTCCCGAGAATTCAGCTACGATATTACGAACAGCCATCCCTCAGGGCAAAGAAAGCCTCGTCTACAAGCGTTGGCAGAGAAGATGACGGATGATGAGAGGTTTGCGTTTATTTATAGAAAGATGTTTATGAAGAATGAAATTTGATTTGAGTCGGGATCCCAGGCTGCTCAGACACATGCGAGAAAAGCAGTCGAAGATGCCTATTCAACTACGTGTGAAGCAGGATGTACGTGGTAAAGTTTGAATTTGTTTGGATGTCATGATTCCATAGTATGCTGTCACTATACATCGAAGATGATAAGAGAATTTTATCGTTATGTTATTGTAAATATCCCTTTCGATATTGTAAACATTAAAAAAAATTAAAGTTCAAATGAGGTATGCTGTACCGGAAAATTATCGAAAGATACTAAAATACATTGAAAATTACATAAAGTTATGTGTAGACTACATTGAGCATTATTCATTTTATTTTGTCACAATGTTGACACATTTTTCGATTAGAATTTCGTTTTATAGTTTATTTACTAAAGTAGTTTGCATTCTGCGAGAGGGTTTGCAATTTCTCTGAGTGATTCTCGGGTTGCTTTGTTGGCTGTCAAATAAGATAAAGCCAATATATTAAATACTGCTGCACTTGATTCTCGACTATGATTTACACAACAGACAATACCGTCTTCCTGATATGTACGTGCTTAAGAAATTTTATGGTGGTACTTCACAAAAGGAAACGTGTTACATCTGATTAGCATGATGGAATGCTGCGAGAGAAACAGCAAAATCGAAACGTATAAAGAATCGAATGAAGGAAAAAGTCATCTGGACATGGTTGAAGAGTGGTGAAAGAATTAATCATGTATAAGGCCATAAAGGATTGTATATCTTCGCTGTCTTCTGTACATACGGTACTGACAAAACACTGGGAACTGCATCATAATTCCTAATCCGACGACGACTCTCTTTTTATTACGACCTTTACGACCTTCGTAGAGTTTACCGTATTCCTGACAAGTATCGTAAAAACGAAGTTGCTTACAAATCAGATGCAGTATTTCTTAACGTGGAATACAAAAAGACTGTTTAGGCACCTTAGTAGAATATCGGATTTAATGGCATCCTCTTGGAATCTGCGGACGTACAACCCAGAGGCCAAATGTTCCGAAAACCATACACCCGCTCACACACAGAATTTGTAACCTTTTTTTTTTTTTCTAACGTTTATTTATTTTATTTTTTTCTGTATCCCTATTGTTGAGTTATATTCTTTCGCAGCAGAATCTTACTTTGTTTATAACATTTCATTGCAATTTCAAAACCTTTTTTATTGTTGGTCAGTGGCCAAAGTGAGTTTGTATGTTATTACGCTAACGTCCTTTTTCGAAGCACAACTAGATAGTTTCGTACCAAAATCTGATAGTCAACTGCCATAGCAGACCAAGAGGTTTAATATGGAAGATAAAGGAAAGTAGTTGGATTATATGCCTGACGAATTTAGTCATTAGTGTAGAAGAACAGTAAGAACGGTAAGCATCTATTGGAATGAAAAACCTTGGTTTAAATCACCCAGGAAGCAAGGAATATATACAGGGAGGCCCATAAATCACAAAGGGGTTTAAATATTTAATAACTTTTTTATTTATTTATTAATTATTTTTATCCAGGTTCTGTGTTTTAATGAAACACAGAACCTCTTTCATTAATTTGACGAGGGAATAATTTGACCAAGATCTGCGCTTTCTCTTGATATCTGGGGAACATCGCGTTCTCCAGATCTTATGGCTCCCAACTTCTTCCCATGGAATTACCTGAGGGGAAAAGGTGTGTGTGTGTGGGAACAAGCCCCAGACAATTCAACAGCTGAAGGAGAACATTCGTACAGAAATTGGTGTACTGCAGCCAGAAACATTAACGGCTGTCATAGGTCATGCGGTAGAAAGAGTCCCTTCTTATGAAGTCCAAAATGGAAGGCATTTATCATGTGAATTTTTCGTAACTAATAAAAAAAATCTCCAGGTTCTGTATTTCGTTATAACGAAAACAATTAAGAATTAAGAATAATTAACAAATAAATAAAGTTATTAAATGTTCATTCTCCTTCGTGACTTGTGGGCAACGCTGTGTAAGACATTTTCTCATATGAAGTTACGTATACGTTTTTTTCCCATGAATTCAAATTGGCCAACTTCTTTGCTGGTCAGAGAACATGCAGGCATCAAAATATCTCATCATGATCATTTACTTCTTCCGGATCCCGAGAAATAACAATATCTGCGAATTTTTCTATATTCCGGAAATGTATTATGGATTTACTTCGTATATTCAAGTTATTCGTTATTCAGACGGCGAATTGAAGAGGAAAATTCCAATGAGCAGATGGAATGGTTTAGAAAAAAAGTTTGAAAAAAAGTTAAAAAGTTTGTTTACAATTTTTTTCCTCAAGTCCCTTTTTTAAAAATCTAGCAAACTGTTTGGTTTAAGACAATTAAATGGTCAGGTGCATATTCAGGAATTCTTGAATGGAAGGAGAGCGTCAGTTAGGTGCAAAGGTCAAACGTGATTTTTCTGTCCTTTCCCTTTAAGGCAATAAAGCATGTAACCTTTCTGCCTGACTACAGAGAACCAAAACCCGGTTAATCCTCTACATAAGATTGCTGATTTTAAAATAAAAAAAAAAAATATCTGTAAGGGTGATATCTTTATGACCAGAGAGCTGTGGTTTCTAGTTCTATCAAGAAAGGGGAAGTTATAAAAGGACTCATCAAATGAAGGTGAATTCAAGTTACCTTTTTTTTTTTTTTCATAAACGGGCTGGAGAATTCATGCAACTGATAGAGCCGACTACACAGATAGGACTGCCCTACCTAAGGACCTATCCTGGAATTGTTTGGTCTTGGTAGGCCTTTTGGCTTTATTTGTCACTCATGTGGATGACCTGATATCAACTACCTTCTTCCATTAATTGAAAATGCAATCCACAATATCCGTAATGATACTAACTAAACTAAAAGACAACTTGAAAACCAAAACTTGTGCGATTTCTACTATAAAGAATTCAAATACTGAATCCGAGCTATTTTTAACCTAGCTGATAGCTTAAATATTATCAATGATTGTTAACTCAGCTTAACGTACTCACTTCTGAAAAGTCAAGTTGGAATGACTAAGCCTAAATATATGCAATATTTGAGACTCAAAAGATTCAATAATATCCCAGATTTCTAGGTTTCGCACTGAAGCTTAATGTCAAATAACAGTTATAGCTTCACTTTTGTTTAATAATACATGTTGATCACGAATCTAGTTTTGTTAATTAGTTATTTAGACGAAAAATAATCTAAGGCGTCTGATGGGAAGAATGTAATCTGCCCATTGAATATGTTCTCTGGATGGTATGATTGTTATGCAGGTCGAGATCAAAGCATTTATGACTTTCGGTAGCATAAATTTCCCAAGTATTGAACTACGAAAATATACATCTTCAAAAGAGTCCACAAATTTTTCATTTTTTTTTGTTGCTTTATATTAAAGGAGCCGCTCACATCGCATCACTCTTTGAGTTTGCTGGTTCTCTTTAGGCGCCTTTATATTGCACTAATCAGTGCAATATAAAGGTGGCTTTATATTGCCGCCTTTATATAGCGCTCCCAAAGGATGCGTATAAATTCCCTTTTTCGACTAAAGAGAAGTGAATTAGAAATTGTATAAGCTATAGTTATCCTGGAAATATCGAAGAATGCATGGCAAGAAGAACTGAATTATATGGTCGGATCTATGCTTAACTACACATAATCTAAATTATCCTTCACAATATATTTGTTATTGCTGAATACTCTTCTTCTTATTATTATTATATAAGAAATAACGCATAACAAATAATAAAGCATAATCCTTTAGTGGACATTATATATAACTCTTTGCATAACCAATCCCCTACCCCCCCCCTTCCAAGACACAAACCTAAGCATTCGAATCCAGATCTTGCCAATGAATGGGCATCGCGAATAAAATCATGAACCAATTATAAAGTTACTAACATAAAATACGATATATATGAAAGCCTCTGTAGATCAGCAAAGGCTCTCATATATATATATCGTATTTTATGTTAATAACTCTATAATTGGTTAATAATTTCGGACATACCATACTAATGTACTACAGGGATAGCAGTCTTCAGGACTACAATAAAAACGAATTAGCCGTGTTCAGATATCTTTTAAACGATGAAAGAACATATGAAAAAATAATCAAAACTGAAGTATAAAGAGCTAAAAAGCTTCATTTCTATATTCGGCAAGAAACTCTCTGATTCCAATCTTTGAGTTTCTTATTCGGTTTTAAAACTATGTGGGATTTAATATCCCCTTAATTTAAGTAATCAAAACTGATGTTCAAAATTTTTTTAATTCATGTTGTTTGACTTCTGTACTTGCATTATGCGTAAATATGTAATATTTAATTATTTTAAAATATCTTTTGAATTCTTGTTGACGAAAGTAAATTTTAGTTGACTATTTTGTTTTTCGCTAAAGAAAACTAAACAGTTCTTCTTCCATCCTCTTACTTTCTTCACGAGTAGAATGGCAAATCTGTTTACCTAATAATCGATATTGGAATTTGTTTCGTGTCATCACCCAGCTGTCGTGTGCCAGAATAGTCGAGAGTGCTTTTGTTTTCGGTAGTGAACTCCCAATATCTAAATGACGGAATATTTTCTTACAAACAGTGAAAATAGCAGTTCTGTTCAGTTGATTTAGTAGATGAGCGTGTATAGAGGATTGGTGTGATATATTTGTACATCTCATTGTTTATTGACAATTATTGGTTAGCTGAGCCGCACGGCATCAACATTTATGCATAGTCGCTGCCTTCCAGTAAACAACGATACAAAATTAAAATACTCACACACGAGCGCGCACGCACGCACACACCCACCCACCCACCCACACACACACACAGATGGAAAACACAAGATTAGAGAAACATCATTTCATTTAGTAAATGAATTCTTATCTCCTGGTGTGAGGCTGAAACTGCTCCCAGTGGAAGCCTGAAGTGGACCGAAACGGTTACAGATTTCGTCTCTAGAGCAAGATCTCCAGATTATCTACCCTTAGTCCATTCTAGGTATTTATGTACTATAGATTTATAACCTTTAGTGAAAAGGATTAGCATAGAAATTATTTTTTTATTTTATTCGTGTGAGGTTCTTCGAGCGACCCTTAGGAGTGGTTGAGCCCACCTAATGACAGATTAAATACTATATCCTATGACTGTGTGTGTGTGTGTTCACGGGCCGGTTTGCCTGCTTGCGGGAGGAAAACCCCCAGAAAAACTGGGGGAAAAACCCTGCAGTCCACGCCCAAAACCGGCTAACTTGGCTATGGCTGAGGAAGATCCTTAAGCTTCTTACGTCGTCGACGGGAATCGAACCTAGGACACTCCTCTCCCAGGGTTACATGAAAATGCATCGTAAAGGCAATTCATCGAATGACAATTCGTCGAAAATGCAATTCATCGAAAAAACAATTAACCGAAAATTTAAAATTTTTGATAATGTTATGATAAAAGTGATACATTTAGAACAAAACTGAACCATGCAGACAGCTTCTTGTACTGACAACTTCTACTAATTCCGCTAAGTCATAGAGATTTTGTAATACAGTACATAATTTGGACACGTGACTTCTTTGTCACCCCGAATATAGCTAAACTGAAAACTGGAACGGTTCAACATTTTCTTGTAATTCAAATCGCGAATCTGATTAAAATTCATCCCATAATAATTGCTGTATTGAAGTCACGTATTACTACTAGCAACAATAATAATAATGGAGCCTGCGCAGTGCAGTCGGTTTAAACGAAGCCGTTTAGTGAGAAAGACCTGAGTAGTTGGAATCCGATTTACGACACTCATAATTTTTATCAGTCCTGTTCAGCTAAAGGTAAGTTAGCAGGCATAATACGGAGATGGCTGGCTTTTCTTCCCGGAAACAGACAAATCGAACAGACATGAAACAGTTATCGGACAAGAAAGACTATAAGAAACCATATTGTTCTATAAAGTTTCCCTATTAAAGTAGCATTGCTTTCTTACTCTCCACGGTTCAGTTTTTGTTCTAAAGGGATCAATTTTCTTATAATATTTTCGAAAAGTTAAAATTTTCGGTGAACTGTTTTTTCGATGAATTGCATTTTCGACGAATTGCCTTTTCGATGAATTGTTCATTTGATGAATTTTCTTTTCGACGAACTGTCTTTCGATGAATTGCCTTTTTGATGAACTCTCCGGATACCCTTCCCCAGGCATATGGTTGAGAAGCGCACAGTCACCAGACTAACCGCGCCGACACATAGAAATGATAAATACCAGATATTGGATGTTTTGTAAAATGACAAGCAAACAAGGCATGGAATCCTGATAAGGTATATGCTAATCTTAAAATATAAAATGCTAATTATGAGATGATTAGATAATTTTCCTTCCGGAAAATTGTCTAAGCTTAGACATCTTATCTAATTCTCTTCCGGGCTGGATATAAAGAAGCAAATTGAAATTAATCTTCTCCTTTACCCACTAAGCAAATCGCAGTTCAGGTTAAAACAAATTGTGGACCAATTTGTTCCACAACTGGCAGATGTACAACAATATTTTGACGACTATATGAAAAGTAATGTTTACCGAATCGACGTCCGTGTCATACGCTCATCTATATCATAAGTCCTTCATATTAGGTTGTTACAGTAATTTTTTTTAAATACTCTCCTAGAAAATCTTTGTATATGGACTTATATCAAAATAAGTTTTTAACGCAGCTTTATTATCCTATTCATATTCGAATAGTTTGTGTATGAGCGGTTTAAACAAAAGACAACGTCGACAACCGCCTGCTCTTGTAGTGATAAGATATGCGGATAAATCTGCCAGAGGTATAAGTCAGTACATTAAAAAAGTAAGTGAAGCAAAGTAAATCAGGTATATAATTGCTTGAAAAAATACCTCAGTTTCTCTAATATTTATTCCTATTCTGCTAAAGGAAGAAGGTCAAGTAAAACTACTATTACTTCCTACAAGCATCACGACTAAAAATAATTCTGATAAAAAGAGGAGAGCTCAACAAGACAAATCAAAGGTTCAAAAGAATGAAAAGCTTATTAAGAAAGAAAGAATATTGCAGAAAAGAAGAAAGCACCCCACTCAGAGAACATAACACAACAGAAAAGATAACTTAGTGTTTATAATGAAGATGAACAATTCAGATCAGCCAATGAGATGAGGGATGAGGCTCTCTACCTCGGCTAATCCTTCATCCTCAAACTCAGCTTTTAAATGGGACGAGATGGCATCCTGCTTATTTTTCGGGATATTTTAAGTATCTCAATTTCTTTCTTCTTCCTCTTCGATCACAAGAATAAAAACTAACTTTGACACGTCTTCGGAGTTTGCACAGCCAGCCAATAGGATAATGGAGAACTTCTGAACAACAACAAAAAGAAATAAAAAATTTATCCACAAGAGCACAACTTATTCATCCATCTCACTAAATAAGTATGAAATGTAATGGAGGAAAGTATTCCTGGAAAAGCCAACTTCAGGTTTTCGGTAATCTTGGCCAAATGAAAACAAATCAGAAATTTTCACAAAAAAAGGTTTGTGATTAAATAAGAGCACTATACATATCACGAAAATATTTTTTTCTGAATTCAGGGGTTCCGGTAAAGCGTCTTTTAGTTATATATCTCGCTTTTCAACTTATTATAAACAATGTATTAGTTGCTGTATTTTTATATGATTCTCGTATGAATTCAAGAGCTCTCTATCACAGTGGATAAAAATAGTGGATAAATGAAATATCAGCAAATAAATAAGTAAAGGCTTTAGATAAATGGTAATTAAAATCATTGGGGACCAAACATCCATATCTTCTTAGAAACTGCTACGATTTGAGATGAGCCCTGGTGCTACAGAATGAAAGCGGGTTGCACAACAATAAAGTTGTAATAAATCTCTGAATGTATTATACGTCAGTGAAATCACTACACTCGGGTGGCTAAATTACGTCTATTACACTTAACGAGCAAAGATAATAAAATATTAAATATTTTACTAACAAGAAGTCCAAACGTCATTTCATAACCACCATTCCTTCTTTTATTTTTCTTCCTCCATAAAGTAAAATTCACAAATATATTCACGTGCAATCAGAAGATCAGAGCAACACGTGAAGGTTCGATTTATGATTCTGTTGAAAAAGTTTTAATCCCCATAAATTTAAAAATACACATTTTTATTATCAGTTGAAGGAGATATGTTTGTATTATAATAATTTCACCTACCTAACAGAGGCAAAATGACAATTTTAAGGTTCTCGTTAATCCTTTGCATATAAACGAATTTTGTTAGGGAGATGCCACAAAACGGTTGACCGCACACTTCCATAATTACCACTAAAATGTCATTTACCAATTTCTCGGCTGCGACTTGAATTCCTCCTAACCTTATATTTTTTAAAGATCGATATTGCTTTTACCAGGTATTATGGTGCTGATCCAACCCATAGAAGTCGGTATTTAACTCTAAGAAAGCACTCAGAAACAGGCTGCTCAGGATGCTCAGATTATTAAAGATACATTAAATACTTAGGTGTATATTTTGCAATGTGAGTATTTAGTGCGTAGCGTATACGATTGGTATTTCTTTATGAAAGCAGTACTTGAGTATACATACTTGAGTACACGTACTTTGGTTTAAGTGCAGTTTAAATAAAACCGATAAAATAATATAAAACAGCATTATATCATTCTAATGTAAAAGGGGATTTAATTGGATTGAGTTTTCTTTCTTTCTTGTTTTAACGAGGCTGTTAGGGGCATAAACTTATTATTATTTCTGTATTCAATTAACAGAGTGAGTTCACAGTCAATGAGTAGAAGATACAGCAAAACTGTTACATTACATTTTGGCTGGCAGATTGCGTCCATTTCCTACCTTAACTAACGGACTAGTAATCTATTAGATAGCAATGTGTAATGTGAGATGTTCCTAACAGTGCCGTTCTCTTGTTTGGGAATCTCAGCTCTTCATGTTTCAGAAAATATCTTGGTATTGCTCCTATGACAACCGGAACTGTTGCGGTTTTTCTGCATTCATTGATTTTCGATTTTCAGATTTTCATACTTCATATTTTTCATTCACGTTTTCTTCTACTCCACTTTCTCTTGGTATTGCCATGTCAATGATCTAAATATGTTGCTATTGAACTGTAGTGAAGTCTAGCATATTGTGTTCCAGATGTCTGTCTAAATTTATAGTCCCATAACGTCTTTTCATTTTCATTTTCAACTTATGTTCCTAAGTGGTTTTGCAAGCTGGGAAACCATATGTCCTAAACACGTTCCGGGTGTAGCATTTGAAATCCGATCATGGCTTTGCTCGTATTTTTTTGAGCATTTTGTTGCAAGGACGAGTCAGATGATCCACCGTTTTATTCTTTATATGTTCACACTTGCATTTTCTATCATTCTGATTTTTTTAAAATTTTCATGATTACAAGCACTACAAACGAACTGCATTCGTTTGTAATGCTTGTGTCTTCTGTCTCTTTCTCGATGGTGTTGTACTGAAGCCATTGCTAAGCCGAGCAACTGCAACTTTTACTTCAATACCCTTCAAATATTGAAAATGGAGTGCTTTATTTTTCAGACCTTTTGATCTTTTGATATTTTCTTTCTCCTTATATTGCGTTTTTTT
Organism: Typopeltis vanoorti; assembly: GCF_054136105.1. Lineage (NCBI taxonomy): Eukaryota > Metazoa > Arthropoda > Arachnida > Uropygi > Thelyphonidae > Typopeltis > Typopeltis vanoorti. Next base: position 121,634,481 of record NC_143549.1, read on the forward strand.
GTGTTTACTACATTCAATATAGTTTCTTTGTGAGCTACAATCACCATCTTTTCTCTGATAACCGTGATAATTACTTAACTCTCGATATACTTTTATAGTTATATACTTTGTTTTATATAACAGTATAGGTGCTTAACTACACCATATTGACAAAAGTATTTGGACACGTAATTATGGACAAAAATGCGTTTTAGTTACATTTCTAGTACCGAGGGACAACAATTTCTGATACATCGCAACAGGAATATTCTTCCATTCCTCGCGCGAAGCTACCCATTACTGATGCTGGCGACTGTCGCTGTGGTCTGGAGTGAAGTTGGAGTTTTAATTCGTCCCAAAGATGTTCCATGGGATTGAGGTCTGGACTCTGAGACGGCCATTCTGACACTTCAACGTTGTTTTGTGGAAAGCAGTCTCTAACACCGAGTGTGGCATGGAGCATTGTCGTGCTGAAACATGCAAGGATAACTGCCAAATACTTCCAGTCGGAAAAACCTCACATCGAAAGCATGAAATTGTCTAGAATTGTCCATAAAATTGTCCATGTAGCCACCAGTCGTCATGGTTTTGGACACACCAATGGACAAATTCCCATCCAACTGAACACATTTTAAGTCGGTAAAACATCAAAGTTACAGTCAGAAAGACCGTAACTTGGATTATGGTTACTTTTTGCTATTCGGGAATATATTTCGAACACAATTTTAATTAATTAATGCACTTGAATTCTATCAACACCCTTTGTTTCTTTTTGCGGATTCCTATCGAAAAATTAGTCCAATTGGCGGGACGGATAAAATCATATCGTGGGCCGCATCTGACTCGCGGGCCGTAGTTTGGAGACCCCTGCTCTAGAAGAACGGAGCCAATTACGATAAATTATACATAAAAATTTTACAATAATACGCGAAATACTTAAAAGTACATTCCAAATACAAAAGCACAATCACATGAGTGCCGAAGTAAAAAAAAAAAAAAAAAACATATTAATTTGAAATATTTATTTTAGAAGTATTTACAAATATTTCACAAAAAATCCAGCTCATCAAACTGCATATTGGCACATCATGAAATTAAAAGCCAAACTATAGGATCCAATGGGAAAACACAGAAATTGCACATATCTATGTACTGATATGAACGGTTGTTCGAAGGAAGTACTTAAACCCTACTTCATCGAACATACCTTAATCGTGACGACTACCTTACTGTCACAAATGTTTGGGAAATTGTTATACTCAGTTGTGTTAGCTATATCGTATTATAAATATTTAACTTAATTATCTTTTTCATCCAATAAGTCTTAATTTAACAAACGCGCGACTATATGTACAGAGGGATTTCAAATTTGGCATATGTGCTCTACTGTCTATTGTTAAAATTCCTTATTATATTTCTTCGCACTAATGATGTCATACGATACTTAAGACGAAATATTTGTTAAATAAATATAATTTTCTACTGTGGAACACGTGTGATTATGGAAACTACACAGTTCTCGCTATACAAGAAAATAACTGTGAAAAATCCCTTTCTTCGTTAAAGTTGACATTTTTGATGGCCTAGTTGGCTGAGTGGTTAGCCCAACCGCTTTCTAATCGAAGGGCTGTTGGTTTGAATCCCACCCACCATGGATACTGCTGTTTGTGTGTGTGTGCTTAAGTAGGAGATGACTTTTATTAGTCAGTGTGAGACTTTAATCCAGTTTATTGGAGGCTTGAAGTGGCTTGAAAAAATTCCATGTTTGGTCCCCGAAAGCCAAATTTCGGAATTAAGAGAAAAAATTTAAAAAAATTATTAAAAAGAACGAAATTAACTCCGTTGCCCACTTACGATACTACCTTTCTATACTTTTATAACTTCGGATGGTGAAAGTCACTTGAAAGGTATAAATGAGACCTGGTTCATTTTGAAAACAGGCTCTCCTGCAAGAGTTTCTTGAATCTTAAAATTTAAATTTCAATCGTAGAAGTGATTCACAGTCTTTTCAACTCAGCTTCACTTATCGTTCTTTCAGAGAAAATAGGAAAGTCGTTTAGCAAACCAGAATTTAAAATACAGCAGAAATATATAAAAAGTTTGAATAAAAACATTTCTGGCTGCGTTCTCTATACTTCAGAAAGCAATCAAGAAACATGGTTCAAATATGAAGTTGAATGCTTCTAATTAATACGCGTCTTACACACTTCATTCGAAATTAGTTTCTTACGAAGATGTTGCACATTTTCAGCTCTCCGAATAACAATTTTCGTGTCTACTGAATGAAAGTGTACTTCTCTAATTTCATTACTTACGATCAACCACATTAGGGGTAGTTAACATAATTACAGATTGACGTCGTTGATAATAAAAATAAACCTGTAACGATCTTTCTTAATCATAAGATGCTTATTTTTCTTTCACCTTAATTCTCGGGTACTTCTTATGGTACATCAGAAGAATTTTTATTGGCCTTTTATCTCACGTATAGTGGTATTCCTGGTCATTAAAAAGAGACCCGGATGCATTTTATTACGCTGGTTTTATTGGCAAGATAACAGAGCTGAAGATAATAGCGCATGCGTAGATGAAGTTGAAGTCGTGCAGACTTACTTCCTAAGTCAAATTTAATGAGGACATATATTCCCATAATCAGGCTGCTATCGTAATGTCTACACATGAAAGGAAGTTTTCATAACCTATGATGGAAAGAAACCAGTAGGGGATTGTAAAAGGAATGCTTATCAGCTTTTAATTTCATACTGGTATTGTTATTTACGCTAAGAAAAGTGCATGAAGTCTTTTCTGAAATAAGATACGAAATACTGGTTAGTTGAGAGTTTAAAAACAACTTCTATTTATAAATGTATTAATTAAGATGGATTAATAAGTTGTAGGCAGAGAAAATATGTTTTCGGAAGCACGTAATCCACTTAACATGTTAATGCTAACTGACAAGCTACGCTTTTCAAAACAAATCTGATTTGAAGATTTGTCAGACTGTGATTATTAACAGTTGATTGCGAGACAGGAGCGGAGAATTACTATTAATGAAGGTTATTAAATTGTTTACTCTCAAGTCTATATTTCGATAAACCGAGGATTTCACTCAACTGAATGCAACTTTCTATGGGTATATGTATGCGTGC